>NC_056741.1:277064767-277187267 GCF_019279795.1 Protopterus annectens
TATATATATATATATATATATATATATATATATATATATATATTATAAAAACAGAAATATATATGTAAATGCATTTTTAGCAACAAACTTTACCTTCATCTAAAACCAAATACACCACAAAGGCTTTAGAATATAGTGAAGGAAAGAGAAGTTATAGAAAAGGGGGATGGCGGGTGGGTAACCCAGACTGCAACAGTGAATACACTCGAACATCTACATTTATGGTAAGTGTACACAACTGTACTATGTTCTTCGTGTTTCACTGTTGCAGTCCTTACATTTGGGTAGAATCCCAAAGCTATGGATGGGAGGATGGAACTAGATAGCATTAGGAGCGGCTATAAGGCACTGCAAATCTGCAGTCGCAAAGCCTGCCCTGGATTTGGAGAAGAGAGGCAAATGATAATGCTTTGTGAAGGTATGAACAGAGCTCCAAGTAGCAGCTTCTAGAATATCTTTGGTTGGAACTCCTCTGACAAAAGCTGCTGAGGTAGAGGCAGCCCTGGTGGAATGTGACCTGATCCCTTTGGGCACAGGTTTACCATGGTGCAAGTAGCAAAAATGAATGCAGTGGCTTTTCCACTTAGAAATGGTCTGCTTTGATATAGCCTTCCCCTCTGATCCTGCAACAAATGCCACCAGTAGTTGCTCAGACTTTCTTAGAGATTTGGTCCTGTTTAAGTAGAATCTTAGTGGTCTGTGTACGTCCAATGAATGCAGAATCCGCTCCCCCTTGTTCTGCGGATTTGGATAAAAAGTTGGCAGGTGAATTGTTTGCTTAAGAGCCACACTGTATACCACCTTAGGCATAAAAGAAGGATTGGTCCTGAGGGACACCCTGTACGGGTAAAATGTAATAAAAGTCTCCACAGCCATGAGAGCCTGTAGTTCTGAAACCCTTCTAGCTGAAGTGATTGCCAAGAGGAAAGCAGTTTTCCAAGATAAAAATGTTCTGTCCGCAGTAGCTGCTGGTTCAAAAGGAGGCAGGGTGAGTTTTTCCAGCACAAAATTGAGGTCCCATGCAGCAGTTGGTGATCTTCTGGGAGGCCTTAAATTTTTGGCCCCTCTAAGATACTGTTTAAGCAGAGGATGAGAAAAGAAGGGAGGCTCCGTGTTGTAATAAACCGAGATGGCAGAAGCATGGATTTTTATTGAAGAAAAAGATAGGCCCTTGTCAAGCATCTCAGTCAAATATTGTAAAATCTGAGGGATATCTGGCTTTGTGTCCGTTCCTTGTGCTTGGTTCCAAGCACAGAATCTCTTCCATTTTTCAGCGTAAGATTTTCTAGTATTAGGCCTTCTGGCTTCCAAAATGACATCCATCACAGATTTACTGAGCGGTGTTGTTTGAATAATTAAATGATCAGCCATGCTGCAAGGTTCAGAGTATGGAGCAGAGTGTGCAGAATTTGACTGTTCTGCTGAGACAGCAGATGGGGTATTTGAGGCAAGTAACCAAGGAGGGAGTTGAGACATATTCCTTAGAAATGGGTACCAGTGCAGGCGAGGCCAGTCCAGAGCAATTAGGATCATTTTTGTTTTTTTTCTGTCCGACCTTTAGTAAGACCTTGGAGAGAAGAGGCAGAGGGGGTAAGGCGTGCTGGCGAGGCCAGTCCAGAGCAATTAGGATCATTTTTGTTTTTTTCTGTCCGACCTTTAGTAAGACCTTGGAGAGAAGAGGCAGAGGGGGTAAGGCATAGGCCGATAGGTTTTTCCAACTGAAGGATAGGGCATCCACTTTCCATGCTTATCTGTGATAAGTCCTTGTGCAGAATTTGTCCAGCTGATAATTTTGGGGAGAGGCAAATAGATCTATGTCTGGGTTCCTCCATTTCCGTGTTAACATGCTGGAGATTTGTGGATCCAGTTTCCACTCCGGGTCCATAAGATTTCTGCTTAGGTCGTCTGCCAGAGTATTTTGTTTTCCTGGCAGGAATTGAGCTTAAAGATGTATTTGGTAAGTCAAAGCTGTGTTCCACAATGCCATGGCTAGTCTGCAAAGGCGGTAGGAATGTGTACCCCCCTGCTTGTTTATGAACCACATAACCGTGGTGTTGTCAGTCTTTATCAGTAGTTGTCCTGGATGAAGTAAGTCCTTGAATGCTGTCAGAGCATTCTGAACAGCTAGCATCTCTTTCTGGTTGATATGCAGATGCATTTGTTTTGGGCTCCAATTGCCCTGAATGCATCTCCCCGCCAGGTGGGCCCCCCAAGCGTAGTCTGATGCATCTGTAGTTAGGGTTTGGGTGGCAGGGGGTAGAGTGAATGACAGTCCCTTGTTTTGGTGACATGTCTCTGCCCACCAAAGAAACTCCTGTTGTAGGCAGGGAATGAGAGGAATCATTGTTTCCAGACTGTGACAATGTTGATTCCATAAACTTTTTAGGTACCACTGTTTCCTCATATGCAGTCTTGCATATGGAATTAGTAGAATGCAGGATGCCATGAACCCTAAAGCCTGCAGAATTTGTCTTGCAGATAACTGGGTTTTTGTTGCCATTTGTTTGAAGTATGCCGTCAGTTGCCTTTGTTTGTCTGCCTTAAGGTAAGCCATCTGGGCAGTTGTATTCAAGCTTGCACCCAGGAATGTAATTATTTGAGAGGGTACCAGTTGTGATTTCTTTTCATTTATTATGTACCCTAGGCATGTTAGAAGACTTTTTACAAATGCCAGATGTTGAAGAAGACTGTCCTTGTCCTCTGCTTGAATGAGACAGTCGTCCAGATAAGGGTAAATTTGAATGCTTCTTTGTCTGCAGAATGCAATTACTGGTGCCAGGCACTTTGTAAAGACCCTGGGTGCAGTAGATAAGCCAAAGGGCAGTGCAGAGAATTGGTAATGCAAATAATCTGCCTTGAAGCAGAGGTATCTTCTGCAAGATTCCCTTACTGGGATATGCAGGTATGCCTCAAGTCTAGAGTCACTAACCAAGCGTTCCTGCCCAGCATAGGCAGTACCTGTTGTACAGTCAGCATTTTGAATTTTGGAATGTCCAGGAACGTGTTCAAAATCGATAAGTCCATATTGGATGCCAGGCATTGTCTTTTCTGGGTACCAGGAAAAAAAGCCTTTAATAAAAACCTTGTCCTTTTCTGGTACTTGTTGAATAGCCTCCATATCCAGGAGGGACAAAACTTGTTTGTGAGCCTCTGCCCATTTATTTTGTAGCAGATCTGGCCAACCATTTGGAATTGGCAAAGTATGGAAATGAGATCTGTACACCTGGGATACTATGTTTAATACCCACTTGTCCTGGGTAATTAACTGCCAATTTTGAGCATGAAGTGCTAATTTTCCCCCAAAGGGGGCTGCCAAAAGATAAGTGCTTGGTGAAGGTAGAGGGAAGTCACTGAGACTGCTTACTGTAGGGTTGCGCTTTGTTATCTCCAGATTTGGAGGTGGAGGCACCCCATTGCTTTGACCTGCAAGAACCCTGGGGTTGGTATCTAGAGCCTTTTAAGCACCTGGATTTGCCTTGAGGGGCTCTGTTGGACACAGGAAAGGACCAATTTTTAGTAGGCCAGTGCCTACTGAATCTGGGTGGCTGCACTTGTAAGAAATCTTTTACAGTTTGCATAGATTTAGCTTTGTCTTCCATTTTCTTTAAAACTTCTTCTGCCTTATTACCAAACAGAGTATCATGCTGCAAGGGGGCATCCAACAATTTAACTTTCACATGATCAGGCAGAACAGATTTTGCTCCTTGAGCCAGGCATGCCTTCTAATCACAGATCCAGTAACTGCAGCCCTACAAGAGGCCTCCAAGAAATCAAAACCACATTGCAAAGTATGCTTTCCAACCTATTCTGCTGAATGCAATAATTCCTGTAATTCTTTATTTTCCACACAATCAGAAATAATAATTTTCTGTTTCAATAAGCCCATAACATACTGTTGATATTTAAGCATATGAAACTGGAAGTTTAAGGTCCTAATTGCCAAGGTTGCAGACGTATAAACCTCCTTTCCCCATCTATCCAGCACCCTGGAATCTCTATCAGAGGGGGTAGGATTTTTGGCTGTAGAGGCCTTTACACCTTTGGGACCCTGGTAGATAGTCTCAGGATCAGCAGCAGGATTTGTGAATAGAAATTTGTGGGAGTCAGGAACCCTGTAATATCTGTCTGGCTTACTAAGAGCCGGTGGTAGGGAATCAGGAGCCATGCTTGATTCCGAAAACACACCATCAACAATGTCTAAAACAAGAGGTATTGCTAATGGCCTATGCTGAGGAAGAAGGAATTCCCCAAGCCTCTTTTTTGAGTCAGAGAAATCCTGACTCTCCCAATGAAAATGTTCCCTTAAAGTACACAAGGTTTCTCCAAAAGAATAATCCTTAGGAGGAGATGCAGATGGGATGGATTCTTCTGCATCAGAATCCTCATAGGGTGGAATAGAAAATTCCTGATCAGAAGAAATGGAAACCTGATCTGAAGATTCATAATCAGTGTCTTGTCTAGGCCTCTTAGCAGGGTGGGGTTGGGAACCCCTGATCAAGGTAATTAAGTCCTCAGCCATTTTGATCATCTGCTTTTTAGGCATAGGGGTCTGAGCACGTGGCTCATGCGTCGGTTTTTTAGACATAGAAGATGTTTTTGATCTTGTTTTTGAGGCTGGCGTCTGTTTTATATAAAAATGTTGAGGCCTGAAAACACCCTCAGAAGCCGGTGCCTGCTCAGCGGCTCCGGACACATCCAAGGGAGAGACATCCATGGGTTCAAAACTCTGATAATCTTGCAACATACCGGACTCGGCATGGGTCTTGGTAGAGGCCTGCGACTCAAAAGTAGCGGGCATCATGGGCTGCAAAAGCACCTCACTGAGTACCGGTGACTGGCTTAGGAGAAGTTTTGTCGTTGGTTTTGGACCTAGATGGTCTGTCTCTTCTTCTTCTTTGCGTTTTTTGTGAACTCCGGTAGTTGGATTGCTAACCGACATCATTTCAGGGTAATTAAATCTGGATCCAAAATATTTAGAAGCAAAAATATACGGACGCTTAATAGTGCGTTGGTTAAATCTAGCACAAAACCGGCAGCAAGGCACGTTATGATCTGGGCCTAGGCAAGGAATATAGTACTAATTAAAATCCTTATGGAGGTATTTGCTTCCCACAAGTAATGCAATTATTAACTTTTACTGACATCAGTAAGGAGCAAGTTTCCCCAATGGAGTACTTATCTTTAGTTGAAGACTTTGGTTCTGAAACTCTAACGCGAAAATTTCAGGAGTCTGCCGACCGGCACTTGCGAACTGCTTCTGCTTCGGGCACCATGTGGCAAGAAAGACTGAATAAAAAAGCGTCGGCTGCATGTTTTATACCCCTGATGACCTGATGTAATGGAAGAAGAGACAGCAACAGACGCAGGACCCAAGACTTTGTTATTCAGGCCGACTGAGGGCAATCTGCCAGCAGATTATGCAAATGTAATGACTGCACCAGTGAAACACGAAGAACGTCCAGGACTGCAATAGTGAATACACTCAAACATCTACATTTACAGTAAGTGTACACAACTGTACTATGTCTTAGTGCTTCACTGCTGCAGTCATCAACTGTGGGAGGATTCCCAAAGCTGAGTAGAGTGGTGATAGGATTGGTTAGAGACCTAGGAATGGGTCAGCATGCCCTGCATAAAATACAGTTGTGTACACCTACCATAAATGTAGATGTTAGAGTGTCTTCACTGTTGCAGTCATGACTGTAGGGTTCTCCCCTGCCGGCAGGCAGCCCCAGGTCGGCCAGAATCCCAAAGTCTGGGTCCGGCGTCGGCTGTTCAACCATGCTCCCTGACGTCAGAGCGCCAGGAGTATAAAGCTGACAGCCGACGCCATCTTCTCCAGTTTTTCTTGCCCCAGATTGTCAGGAGTCCCAAAATGAAAAAGGCCCCATAACCTTTGCAAATACACCTCAGAAGAATGGTGAAAAAGGAAATACACAAAAGTAAAAATAAGAGGGGACAGGAGGGAGGGAAACCCAGACTGCAACAGTGAAGAAACTCGGGTGTACACAACTGTACTAGGTTCATAGTGTTTCACTGTTGCAGTCATGACTGTAGGGTAGAATCCCAAAGCTGAAAGGGAGGTGGTCATAAAGAGGAAGGGGCGGCTAAAAGGCCCTGCAAGACTGCAGAGGCAAAGCCTGCCCTAGACTTAGAGTACAGAGGTAGATTGTAGTGCTTAGAAAATGTATGCACTGAACTCAAAGTTGCAGCTTCCAAAATATCCTTGGTAGGAACTCCCCTGAGGAAGGCCGCAGAAGTGGCAGCAGCTCTGGTGGAATGAGTCCGTATACTCCCTGGGATTTGCTTTCTATGGCGAGAATAACAAAATCTGATTCCATGAGCAATCCATTTAGAAATGGTCCGTTTTGAAATGGCTTTACCTTGGGAACTGGAAGCATAAGAAACAAACAATTGTTCTGATTTTCTGATGTCCTTGGTTCTGTTCAGGTAAAAACGCAGCTGTCTGTGTACATCCAAGGAATGTAAGATCCTTTCCCCTTTATTTTGAGGAGTGGGGAAAAAGGTTGGCAAGTGTATAGTTTGATTTAAAGCCACTTTGGAAACCACCTTAGGCATGAAGGTAGGATTAGTCCTCAAAGATACCCTGTCTTGATGAAAAATAATATAAGGTTCCACAGCCATAAGAGCTTGTAACTCTGAAACCCTCCTGGCAGAGGTTAGGGCTAACAGGATGGCTGTCTTCCAAGATAAAAACTTGATGTCAGAAGAAGCAGCAGGCTCAAAAGGAGGCAAAGTTAGTTTTTCAAAAACATAGCTGAGATCCCAAGCAGGAATAGGAGGAGATCTAGGAGGTCTTAAGTTCTTAGCTCCTCTGAGAAACTGTCGCATGAGCTGGTGGGAAAAGATGGGAGGGTCTGTATTATAATGAGCAGAAATAGCAGAGGCATGTATTTTAATGGAAGTGAAAGAGAAACCCTTATGTAAGAGATCTGTCAAGTAAAGTAAAATTAAAGTAATGTTGGGAAGAAGAGATCAGAATCCTGAGCCTGCATCCAGGAACAAAATCTTTTCCATTTTCCTGCATAAGATTTTCTAGTACTAGGACGTCTGGCTTCTAAAATGACATCCATAACCTGCTTGGGCAGTAAAGAAGAAATCAAAGGCCCTGGATTAACCAGGCCGCCAGGCTGAGAGTTCTAACATGAGAGTGTAGAACCTGACCCTGGTATTGGGACAGAAGGGTCGGAGACTGAGGTAAAACCAAAGGGGGCTCCAGGCATAGGTTTTTTAGAGTTGGATACCAAAACTGCTGAGGCCAATTTGGAGCCAGCAAGATGATCATCTTGGGCTTGTCCTGTTTTATCTTCAGTAAAACCCGTGGAAGAAGAGGAAGAGGCGGAAAGGCATATCCCGAGAGGTTCCTCCAACTGAATGACAGGGCATCCACTTTCCAAGCTTCTGTGTGGAAAATCCTTGTGCAAAAAGTCTGTAGCTGATGATTGAGATGGGATGCAAAGAGGTCTATGTGAGGACATCCCCAGACTGCTGTTATCCTGAATATTTTGGTGTCCAGCATCCACTCGTGTGGATCCAAAAGATGTCTGCTCAGACCGTCTGCCAGGAAGTTTTGTTTCCCTGGTAGAAACTGAGCTTGAAGATCCAGATTGCAAGATAGAGCTGTGTCCCATAGATCCATGGCTAGTCTGCAAAGGGGGTAGGAATGAGATCCCCCTTGCTTGTTTATGTACCACATGACTGTGGTGTTGTCTGTCCGTATTAAAAGTTGTTTTGGTTGTATAAGATTCCTGAAGGCCAATAGAGCTTTCTGAATGGCTAACATTTCCTTTAAATTGATATGCAGGTTCTTCTGATCCTTTGTCCAAAGGCCCTGCAAACAACTGTCCTGAAAATGGGCTCCCCAAGCATAATCCGAGGCGTCCGTGGTTAGAATCTGAGAGGCAGGAGGCAGACGGAAGGGCTTCCCTTTGTTTAGAGCACATGCCCTGGACCATCAAAGAAATTCCTTTTGAAGGCAAGGAAGAACGGAGATCTGTATGTCTAAACTGTGGCAATGCTGAGACCATACACTTTTTAGGTACCACTGTATTTTTCTCATGTGTAGTCTTGCATATGGTACGAGAAGGATGCAGGAGGCCATGTAACCCAAAGCCTGCAGGAATTTCCTTGCAGATAGAGGAGTTAAAGTTGCCAAGGTTCTGAAAGTTGAAGCCAGCTGTTAACTGTTTTTCGGATGTCAGAAATGCCATCTGGGTTGTGGTGTTTAGAAGTGCACCCAGAAAAGTTATCTGTTGTGATGGTGTCAAATTTGACTTTATGTTTACAGAGAATCCCAGGAACTTGAGGAGGTTCTGTACAAATTCTAGATGCTGGTGTAAGACATCCTTGCTGCCTGCCTGAATTAGACAAACGTCCAGATAAGGGTAAATTTGAATTCCCTTGAGTCTGCAGTAAGCTACTACTGGAGCCAGGCATTTGGTGAAGACCCTGGGCGCAGTAGATAATCCAAAGGGCAGCGCAGAGAACTGAAAGTGCCTCGATCCGGCTTTGAACCTGAGGTATTTTCTGCGATCCTGCCTGATGGGAATGTGTAAATATGCCTCCTTTAAATCCAAAGTTACCATCCATGCATTTTTGGACAACATTGGAAGTAGTTGCTGTAGAGTAAACATCTTGAATTTTGGTATCTCTAGAAAGGTGTTCAAGACCGACAGATGCAGAATGGGTCTCCACGAGTTTTGCTTCCTTGGGACTAGAAAGAGCCTTGAATAAAACCCTTTTCCCATCTCTGAAAGAGGAACCAGTTCTATGGCATTCATAGCCAAAAGAGCTTCCACCTGGTTTAAGGCCTCCGTCCATTGATGTTTTGGAAGGTCTGGCCATCCGTTTGGCCTTGGCAAGGTATGAAAATGGAATTTGTAACCTCTTAAAACCACATCCAAAACCCATTTGTCTTGGGTTATTTGAGTCCAATTTTGATAAAAAAAAAAAGAGAGAGTTTTCCTCCGAGAGGGGCTTTCAGGCAAGAAGATCCTGTAGCCCCACAGAGGGAGTCATTGAGTTTGTTTCCTTTGAGATTGTGACCTGTCCTCTCCTCCCCTAGGGGTGGAAGCAGTCCACTGTCTTGGTCTATAAGCAGCTTGTGATTGAGGCCTCCCTCTGGAACGTCTATCTACCCCTCTGAGGCCTGTCTGAAGTGGGAAAGGACCAATTTTTTGAAGGCCAATTCCTGATAAATCTAGGAGGCTGTACTTGTAAGAAATCTTTAACTGTTTGCATGGATTTCGCCTTATCCTCCATCTTTTTAATCACCTCTTCAGCTTTCGATCCAAACAAAACATTATGCTGAACAGCAGCATCCAATAATTTTGCCTTTACCTGATCAGGTAAATTTTGTTCCTTTAGCCATGCATGCCTCCTAATGACTGTGCCAGAGGCCGCAGCCCTACAAGAAGCCTCCAAGGCATCAAATCCACAGTGTAAACCATGCTTCCCAACCTGTTCAGTGGCATGCAATAAGTCATGCAATTCCTTATCATCTGCACAGGCAGAAATGGAAGTAAGCTTTTGTTTTAAGACAGACAGTAGAAATTGCTGGTATTTAAACATATGAAACTGACAGTTTAAAGCCCTAATGGACAAAGTAGCAGAAGTGTACACCTTTTTGCCCCATCTTTCTAAGGATCGAGAATCCTTTTCAGTAGGAATAGGATTTTTGGCAGAAGCGGCATTAGCTCCCTTAGGACCCTGAGAAATGATTTCAGGGTCAGCAGAAGGGTTCTTGTATAAGAACCGATGGGAATCAGGAACCCTGTAATATCTATCAGGCTTCACAGGAGCAGGAGGAAAAGAGTCAGGGGTTAAGTTAGCCTCCGAAAAGGCATCATCCACAATATCCAAAACAGGAGGAATAGCCAGGGGTCTATGTTGGGAAAGAAGAAGAAATTCCCTCAGTCTTTTCTTGGATTCCGAATACTCCTGTCCTTCCCAGTGGAAATGTTCCCTCATTTCATGCAAAGTTTCCCCAAAAGAAAAATCCACAGGGGGAGAAGCTGAAGGAATGGATTCTTCAGCATCAGAATCCTCATAAGGAGGGAAAGAATATTCCTGATCGGAAGAAGAAACAGAGGAAACAGAAGCCTGATCAGAGGAATCATAAGAGATATCCTGCCTAGGCCTTTTGTCTGGAGGGGGATGAGAACCCCTAATCATAGTAAGTAAATCCTCCGCCATCTTGAGTAACTGTTTCTGTGACTTGGGAGCTGGTTCAGAAGAGGCCTGTGTAGAAGTCTTTGATTTTGAAGGAGTCTTTGCCTTTATTAGTAGCTGAGTAGGCCTGAAAACCCCTTCGGAAGCCGGTACCTGCACAGCGGCTCCAGACCCATCCGAAGGAGCATTGTCCGAAGGTCCTGCAACAGGAATATTTAAAGGCCTGGTTGGCTCATGAGAGTCCGTTTCGGCAGTCAGTTCTGAAATGGCTGACGACAGGGGCTGCAAAAGCGCCTCACTGACGACGGCCGAACCTGAAGCTGGCTCCGGTTGTGCGCTATCATCAGATTTGGACCTCGGAGGCCTGTCTTTATCCTTGCGACATTTGTGAACTCCGGTAGCCGGAACCGTATCGGATGACATTTTGTAACTGAAGCGCCTACCAAAGTAATGAAAGGCAAAATCGTACCTTCGCTTAATTGTACATTGACTGAATCTAGCACAAAACCGACAACTAGCTACGTCGTGGTCAGGGCCCAAGCAAGGAATACAGTAAGAATAAAAATCCTTATGAGGTATTTTCCCACATGAAATACAATTATTAACTTTTTCTGACATCGGAGTGGAGCAAGAAAAAAGTTTCCCCAACGGGGTACTTAGCTTAGAGTGGAGAAGAAAATCTTTGGATTGAAGTATTTCAGTAAAATTCGTCAGAGTCAGCCGACCGGCACTTGCGAACTGCTATCACTGCACAGCAAGAAAGACTGGAGAAGATGGCGTCGGCTGTCAGCTTTATACTCCTGGCGCTCTGACGTCAGGGAGCATGGTTGAACAGTCGATGCCGGACCCAGACTTTGGGATTCTGGCCGACCTGGGGCTGCCTGCCGGCAGGGGAGAACCCTGCAGTCATGACTGCAACAGTGAAACACGATGAACATCTGCAGAGGCAAACCCTGCCATTGCCTTAGAATAGAGGTAGGTGGTGAAGCTTTGGCAACGGTATGGACAGAGGTCCAGGTGGCAGTTTCCAGGATGTCTCTGTAAAAAATACACACTTTCTAGACCCAGAGAAATTGTCGTGGGTAAATTGTGCACCAGGTTGATACACGTCAGAACTAAAGGAGAAATAAATTCAAAACCAGTAATCAAGGCTTGCTGGTTTTGTCAATTCTGAAATTAGTCTAACAGAGTACAAAAATAGACATTATGACTATTTTTTTGACTCGGTTAGACTAATTCAGAACTGACAAAAAACAGCAAGACTTGATTTGGTTCTGAGTTTATTTCTCATTTAGGATGTCCCTGGTTGGAGCTCCTCTGAAGAATTCTGAGGAAGTGTAGGTTGTCCTATTGGAATGTTTCCCCCGCAAAGTACAGCAGAAATGGATACAGTGTGAGATCTATTGGTAAAAGGATAGTTTGGAAATGGGTTTCCCATCTGCCCCTGGAGCAAAGCTGACAAGGAGGTAGTCTGATTTTCTGAAAGATCTGTTATGGTCCAGATAGTATCTGAACTGTCTGTGCACGTCTAGTGAGTTCAGAATTCTTTCCCCCTTGTTTGAGGGTTATGAAAGAACTGGGGGTGGGGGGTAGAGGTATAGCCTAGCAGACAGTTACTTTGGATACCACCCTGGGTATAAAGGAGGGATTAGTCCTGAGGGAGACCCTGTCTGCATGGAAGATGATGAAGGGCTCAATAGTCATCAGTGCCTGAAGATAAGAAATCCTTCTGGCTGGGGCTATGGCTAACAGAAAAGCCGCCTTTCAGGAGAGTTATCCAAGTTTTACTGAAGCAGCAAGTAGGAAGGGTGGTAGAGTTGTTTTTTCCCCAAAACATAATTCAGGTCCTCGGCTTGAGTGGGAAGCCTTCTGGGAGGTCCGATATTAGAAGGGCCTCTGAGGCATTGCTTAATCAAAAGGTGGGATAACAGGGGCTGTTCTGTAATAAAGAGAGCTGAAATGGCTGGGGCGTAGATTTGAATAGAGGACAATGAGAGGCCAGTATTAAAGTAGCTCGCTAGATAGTCCAGGATAACAGGGATGGAAGGTGAGGTATTTTCCCCTCTGGACTGGCTCCAGGAGCAGAATATTTTCCATTTTCCTGTGCAAGATTTTCTGGTGCTGGGCCATCTGGCCTCTGTGATAATGTGTTGGATCTGTTTGCTTAACAGGGTCCCCTAGTCTGCCTTTTGAGTATTCGCCAAGCTGATTAGTCTGAGTCTGGGTGCAGCAGTCCCCCCCCCCGGAGTTAAGGGGTCTAAGATCAGGGGGAAGTTGGCTGGGAGGCTGTAAGGTCAGGGTACTCAGTAAGAGATACCAATGTTGTCTGGGCCAATCTGGAGTAGTGAGGATGGCTTTAAGTCTCTCCTCCCTTAATCTGACCAGTACCTTGGGGATAAGAGGGAATGAGGACACAAATAAGAGAGTGTTCCAGGGGGAGGTGAAGGCATCCACCTTCCACGCTAGGTGGTGATACCCCCTGGTACAGAATCTTTTCCGCTGCCAGTTGGGATACGAAGCAAAAAGATCCAGCTCTTGAGACCCCCACTCCCAGGTGATATGAGAGGATTACACTGGAGAGGGTCCAGGAAGTTTCTGCTTAAGTGGTCTGGCAGGAGGTCATTGATATCAAGTGGGTATTGACTGGATGTACCATGTGGGTATTGGCCATCAGGCGTAACTCCATGCAAGAAGCTGCCAGCCCGAGGTACATAGCTAGCCTACACACAAGGTAAGATAGGGTCCCTCCCTGTCAGTTGGTGTACCCCATTACTGTGGTGTTGTCAGTTTTGAATAGAAGAACCCCTGGCTTGAGATGGGGTTTGAAGGATGTCAGAGTCTTTTGTACTGCAATCATTTTCTTCTGGTAGAAGTGTAAGGGAAGGTGGTGGGTGTCACAAAGACCTTGGGTGCACCTGCCTTCTAGGTGAGCGTCCCAAGCCAAGTCTGAGGCGTCGGTGGTAGTGGTCTGCTTGGTTGGGCAGAGGTTGAAGGAAAGACCCTAGTTCTGGGCAGGGGCCCCTGCCAATAAGAGAAACTCAGCTCCTATACAGGGGGTCAGTGGTTGAGAGGTCCCCTGGAGGTAGAAAGTGCAGACTCAAGGTTCTTTAGGTACCACTGAAGTTCTCATGTGAGGCCTGGCCAGAGAAATTAAAAGGATGCCAGATGCCATGTACCTCGAGGCTCACAGGGGATTCCTTGCCATGTGGCAACATCTGGCAGCCAGCTGGTGAGAAACAGCTGCAGGAATCTCTGCTTTTTGGGGGAATAGGAAGGCTATTTGGGCTGCTGAGTGTGGCAGTGATCCCAAGAAAATGATATCTTGAGGGGGTTAGGAGGGCTTCGACAAAGAGAGGGTCCTAGAGGAGCTATTCTTTGCCATCTGCCTGAAGGTGGCAGTTGTCCAGATACGGGTAAATTTTTGTTTTTTCTGTCTGCCAAAGGCTATGGCCAGAGCTAAGGCCTCTTGTAGGAGTAGGGTAACTACTCATGCATTTATGGTCAGCCTAGGCAGCAACTGCTGCCAAGTTAGTATTTTGAATTTGGCGACTGCCCGGAAGGTGTTCTGAATGGGTAGATCCAGGGAGGGGCACCAAGTACCCTCTATCCTAGGAGCAAGGACTAGTGTGGAATAAGAGCCTTTGCTTGATGATCTGATGGGACCAGTTTCACTGCCCCTAGGGATAATAGAGCTTGGACGAGTTCCAGTGCCTCTGCTCAGAGATATTGAGGTAAGAGTACCCTCTTAGAATTGGAGTCAGTAGAAGGAACATTTATATCCCTGAAAAAAGATGTTTAAGACCCAATGGTTCTTGGTAGTTGGTGACTGAAAAGGAGTGCAGAAGGGGGAGAGGGAGTCCTGAGGGATTTCTACCTTAAAGGGAAGGCTTAGAACTCACTGCCTTTGGAGTGGAAGTGGTCCACCTTTTGGTTCTCTGCTGACGCTGGGATAAAAGTCTGAGTGATCTGTCTCTGCAGGGCTTACCCTGCCCCTGTCTGCCAGGTGCAGGAAAGGACCAGTGTTTAGAGGGAAAATTCCTGTTGAACCTAGGAGGTTGTACCTGAAGGAAATCTTTTACTGTCTGCATAGATTTTGCTTTGTCTTCCATCTTTTTAAGCACCTCTTCTGCTTTTACTCCAAACAATCGGTCCTTATCCAAAGGTGCATCAAGCAGTTTAGATTTGACATGATCAGGCAGAGGTTGTTCCTTCAACAATGCAGGTCTCCTAATGACAGATCCTGACACTGCTTCCCTGCTTGCAGATTCTAGGGCGTCATATCCAAGAGTGTTTAGCCAGTTGACAAATCGAGTGCAGTAAATCTAACACTTTTGAATTGGCACAGTCAGGAAAGGTAGCAATCTTTTGTTTTAACAGTTCCAAAATGTGGTGTTGAAATTTTAACATGTGGAACTGACAGCTGAGTGCTCTGATAGCTAAGGTTGCAGAGGTGTATACTTTTTAACCCATCTGTCCAGAGCTCTGGAATCCTTGTCAGGAGGAATAGGCTTCTTTTTTGAGGTAGCCTTGGCTCCTTTAGTTCCCTGCGTAATTACCTCCAGGTCTGCAGCAGGATTTCTGTACAGATGTTTGTGAGAATCCGGTACTCTAATACCAGTCAGGTTTTCTGGGAGTAGGTGGGAGGGCGTCAAGAATTAAACTGGATTCATGAAAGACATCATCAACCACCTCTAAGATAGGAAGGATGGCAAAGGGTCTGTGCTGGGGCAGCTCTAGAAACTCAGTCTTTTCTTAGACTGAGGAAAGTCCTGGGATTCCCAGTGGAAATGCTCCCTGAGGGTGTGAAAGGTTTCCCCAAAGGAAGGATCTTCTGGTGGGAAGGCAGAATGAATGGATTCCTCTGCATCTGAATCCTCATAAGCAGTCAGAGGTAGTTCCTCTTCAAAAACTGACTCCTCAGAATCCTGTTCTGTCAGTGTTTCAGGAGAAAGGTCTCTTTTGCTTTTAGAAGTTGTGGCATGACTACCCCTGATAACGGTGATCAGATCCTCTGTCATTTTAAGCATTTGAGGTTGGGGGTGGTGGAGCAGGAGAAAAGTGGTGGCTAGTGGTAGTTTTCCTAGGAGTGGCCTTGCGTCTAGGTCTAAAAGTATCCATCGGTCTGAGAGAAACTGTGGTAGGGGGAAAGACATTGTTTTTGTCTAGATTCGTAATGCAAAATACCTCCTTGGAAGCCAGTGACTGTCGTGGCTCCCAACCCAACCGAAGCAGAGACAACCAAAGGCTCGGAAGACTAAGATGATGTCTGTAATATACTAGACACTGAAAGGGTCTCAGTAGAGGCCTGGAAAGTTATCGACTCTAGCATCAGGGGCTGCAAAGACAACTCACTGAATTCCGGAGAGCTGACGACCTGCTTCACGGTAGAGTCATCGGAAGGCTTGGCCTTGAGTGGCCTGTCTATCTTTATCCTTACGTTTTTTCGGAATGTCGATGGATTGTTTGCTGATGGATGCCATTTCAGCTACAATAAGAGCTCTACGACGAATGGTTCTCACGTTAAAGAAGGCATAGAACCGGCAACGGGGAACGTCGTGGTCTGGGCCTAAACAAGTGACGCAGTAATAAGAATAGAAAGCTCGGTGTGGTATCTGCTTTCCACAGGCGAGACATTTGTTAACTTTTTCTGACATCGGTTAGTGCAAGAAAAAAAGGATCCCCAATGGGGTACTTAGCTTTAGACGTTTTCAGCTGAAATTCAAACTCTGGCAGCAACCGACTGGCACACTTGCAAACTGCTTCTGCTATGGGCTCCGCAGCAAGAAAGACTGACGTAATGACGTCGGCTGCCTTCCTTCATAGCACTGACGACTTGATGTCAGACAGCAAGTGACAGCAGCCGACGCGGAAAAACATTGACTCTGGTATTCGGGCCGGCCGAGGGCTACCGCAGCAGGGATAACCCACAAGTGATGACTGCAACAGTGAAACACAAAGAACAGGTCTCCTCTTCTCCACCTTCAGAGCTCAGCTTGAAATACACCTTCATCAAAAATCTGACAGCAAGTGCTTTTCCACTGGACAAACAACCTAACTCCATCTTCTCCTGCATCACTTCTACTTTGCAATTCTGTTTTTAGCTACCTCTTTCCTCTCATATTTACTACTAAAATTAACTCACATTTGATTTTCTACTCTGTTAACATTATTACATACTGTATCAGTAGTCTATGGGGATTATCTACCTTCTGTGATAACACTGTGTTTGTGAGTTTGCTCCATTTTTTTTTTTTTTTGGTGAATATCTTCACCCAGTCTATGCCTGCAAATGGTCTAAAGTGATCAGTGTACTACCCAGATTAAAAAAAAAAAACTAAAACAAACTAATAAAAATAAACAAATGAGCAGCAAAACTGAAACTGTAAGGTAAAGAAGTTTTCACCTTCCCCACAGGTTTCTTGATCTCAGAGCAAGTATATTAAGAGATGTGAAAATGTATGTGAGGAGTGCAAGGGTGAATCCCTCGAAAAAACATTTTCATAATTTTACAAAAGCTGACACTGCATGCAGTTTAGGAATCTTTATACAAAGGTTTGCTGCAATTTCATTTGCTGCAATTTCATTTTCAGAAGGATTATTAACATGGAAAAAATCACTACTCCAGTGCAGCAAGCTTTGGCTGCAACTGCCAGTTTGCAGTTAGGTGCCTGATGTATACAGCAATCTACATGGAAAGCATATGCTCAAGAACTGCAAGTCTTTTACTTCCCTGAAGCAAAAGAGGTGAACAACAGGTCAATTTTCCAAAAGTCCCCTACCTGGTTCCAGTAGCACATAAGCTAACAGTACATATCCGGGATAAAACGCCCTATCTTCCCCAGACTCTGTAGGAGAAAGTAGAAAACAGAAGAAATGATTTGGGAAACCTCAATAAACATCTTCAGAAAAAGATGCAGTTAGCTTTAAAGACACCATATGCCTTTCAAAGGCCATATATGGTTCCTAATACAAAGTCAGAAATTCTATATGCAGAAGCAATGACAACAAGAAAGTGGTCTTTTACAAACACAAACTTCAATGTCATCAAGCTAGCAAGCTCAAACAGTGGGAGGGCAAACTTCTCAAGTCATGGAAGGAAAGGTTCTTCAAAGGAGTAAGGAGATGAAGCACTCGCTTAAGGAAATGAGTGAGCAGCATGGACCACAATAAATAAATAGATCTTTCCACTTGACGCAAAACAAATATGGCAACCTACATGACTTTAGAATAGAAGACAGGAAAGCAGCCCTATTTTTCAAACCTAGAAGCATAGCCTGATAATGTATCAAAATGAAGAAAGGGCCTATATTTATACTATAGGATCACTAAAAATAAGGAGAACAAACCTAGACATATGATCACCTCATGGGAAGCATGTCAGAGCTCTATCTGATGGCTTGGCCTAGAGATGCTACATAAAAAGAAGACCCCAACAAGAGCTCTGCTTAGTATTGGATATTTGGAAAAAAAAAAAGCAAGCTACAGAAGGCTCACATTAATGTCAACGTTCTTTAAATGCGTTACTTTCAGGTGCTCACTTCTTGGATGCTCATTTATTATTTACTCTAGCATCTTTGCTTGATGCCATTTATTCACTACCAGTTTTAGTTATCTGAATGAGCTTGACTTCTAATTTATGCTGCTAAAGTAAAGTAATGCCTGGGTTGAAAGACCATGCCATTTAGTTTTAGGTTTAAAATTACCACTCCTCCTTTGTTGGAGATACCTCTAAGTGAGAACAATGGTAAGGGGTATGGACAGACTTGGGCAGTGCAGTGTGGCTTCAATCTTGTCTATTTTCTTTAATTTTGTGTATGTAGCTAATACACAAAATAGAATAACTACTATACCATACAAAATCATGCCTTACATCTACAACAAAGACTACACATCCACCGATTTACATGGTTTAAATCAGTACAGAGAAAATTCTGCTCTGAGCTTCCAGTGCCGCATACATTTAATGCAGCAGCCTGGCTATGATGGATGAAGTCCATATTATCCGAGTATCAGGCCTAACCTGCTGGACAGGATCAGAGAATGTATTCTGTTATCTAGACATGTCATTGGTAAGTACTTACTACTGTCTGAAAATGTCATGCTGCAAACAGCTAAATCAGGATGACTAAATATTTGACAATCTTGACTTCGCTTACCCTATTACTTCTATACCGTCTGTATACAGTGCACTGCCATTTTATGTCATTATTATGAAGCACCTCTCCCCCAAACTCCTTGATAATCTTTAGTCACATTACCTGAACAGCTGTTTAATAATTTTCCATCCTTCCTTCACAATCACCAGACTCACATCTCTACCATTAATAAGTGATGATTATACAATCCCACAACATACATTATCATAGGTAGGTACTAGGCTATCAGCCCAAGGGCCTACACGTAAGCCTAGCCAACAAGGTTCCCTGGCTTACGCCACCCAAAAAAGTTATTTTCCTGTGCCACTGTCTAGCAGAAACACAGAAGTGATCCTCGGGGTGCATTTCCTATTTCCCATCCACTCATCAGGATTTTTCTTGAAGAGTGCTAATGAAGAACTTTGCTTGACATAGATGGGTAGCCTGTTCCACAGTATGGGAAGTCTCTGGGACAGGAATCTATCCCTCCAGCATGTCCTGTTTATGGTGGTGACAAGGTTTAGGCCCCTACAGCATGTAGCTCGGAAGGATTGGGATTTCTTTAGATGTAGCATGTCCAACAGCTCTGGGTTTGACATAGCTTTATATGTTAGGCAAAGATCACCTCGGAGTAGGCGATATGCTACGGAGTAAAGCTGGAGTTTTTTGAGACGGTCAGTGTAAGGCATTTGTTTGAGGCCAGTAATCCTCTTTGTGAGGTACTTCTGTGGCCTTTCCAGCTGCTGCAGATGTCTTGTGAGGTACATTCCAAAAGGGGCGTTGTACTCTATAATGAGTGTCGAGTAGAGGGGAACAATGACCTGTTTTTTCCTGGATGAGAACCCTTTTATGATGAGGTATGCCACGTAGAAGGACTTCCTGACTACTGTGGCGATGTAACTATCAAAGGAGAGACTACTGTCCACATGGGTCCCAAGGTCTCTTATCACACATTCGGTGTCAAGTAGATTGCTGCCTATGTGGTAGTTCATGGGTACGGAGTTTTTACCAAAGGGAATGACACTGCACTTTTTGGCACTGAGCTTCAGGCCATGGCTCTGACACCAGGCATCTGTCTCAGTGAGACCCTTCTGTAGTATTGTCCACATCATTTGGGGACTTGACAATGGCTCCTAGTTTGCAGTCATCTGTGAACTTTGTTAGCCAGAGGCCTTCTGTGTTAGCTTGTACTTCAGAGAAGCAGATACCAAACAGGAGAGGTCCCAGGACTGAACCTTGTGGTACTCCACTTGTCAGTTGTTTGAGGTCAGATTTGGAGTCTGCAACTTATACAGTGTGGGTTCTATCAGTGAGCCAGTTGGCAACCCATTTTAAAACGTATAGATTTATACCTAGTTTAGTGAGTTTAGCTATACTTCCAGAATGGGGGAATCAAAGTTTCATACTTCTGCAATGTTCTCAATAACCAAAGGAACTACTGGCCCTCCATCCCACCACACACATTATTAATTCCTTGTGGAAACACTGCACTGGCATCACTCCCAGGTACGCATACATACACATCACACATTATACTTAGATCGTACTTCTGTGGCGTTTTGATGACGAGATGGATAGTTAAACCATCCTTGATGCCGTGTTGGTTTAGGGTGTCGCCATCCTTCAGAATCTTTCCAGCAAAGATCAGAACCAGCTGGTCTTGATTTGCTTTAAACCTCTTTGAGATTTCTTCTTTGAACTGTGAAAAAAAAAATGAAAGCACTAAAATCCAAACAGTAAGATTAACAAAATAATTTTCTTATCAAAAGACAAATCAACAGGGACAAAATATTCAGTCTACAAAGTAGCATTCATCCACAACCCCTTTTCCCACTTTTACACATGGGGTCATGGTGCGACTTCAACAGTGTCAAATAGAGCCAAGGTTCACACTGTTGGGTGGGAAGTACATTACTCATTATTTTTGCACTCTAGGTTATTTAATCCATGCAGAAAATTAGATATGCATTCCTGATCCATGAACATCATTCTGCACAATAAGAATATCAAAAAGAAAACAGAATACCAAACACGAGTCAGACTCACTTCCCACATACGACACGATAACCATTCTACATTACAAGAACATACTCACTTTTTACAAGGATAACCAAAACAATTTGAAACTATCTACGGGGTAAGTTTAACCACAAAACACTTCACTTTGGGAAACCAAGTTTGCTACTTTTTTTTTTTATGAATCCAAGTATTAAAAACATGCTCATACTTTGCCTAGACACTATCCAACTTGGGCAGCAAATCTCAGGTTAAGAGAGAACATCAACCCAGCAAAATTCATAGTCACGTTATTGAAACATTCCTTCAATTAGGGTTGTAACAGAAGACATTTCCCTAATACAGCACTAGCAGCTTGGAACTTCTTACCATAACACATCTGAAACCATGACAAATTCACAAAAAAAACATCTGGCTGGCGATTATAAATGTGTATGCTCTGGGCAGAAGAGAGCACTATAACATGTATGTATTAAAAAATTTTATCTGCTGTAAAGATGGCACAGAAATTGGCTAAAAATATAAACATTATACAATGGTCTAAAAACTATTCTACTCATACTCTAATCTTTGCTGTACAACTTCTCTATAACATGAATAATGATGTAACCACATATTAGCCTAGCTATGGCTGAAAATAATCTGCAAACTACTCCACTAAACCATTTATAGTAAGCAAGCATTGAATATATCATATTTTTTGGATCCCCTATGCGATCTCAAATGTCACGATGCCAAGGATTTGGTCACACTGACTAATGTCGATGCAATATCCCCACTCCATGCAGAAACGGGGAAAGGGGGGTTGACTGCAAATGACAACATACTAAACTTCCAATTATAGACTTTACTTAGCTAAGAGCGTTTTCTACCAACAGCCTATAAAGATGTGTGACTGATAAAATACTATATACATTTTAAAACACTGTGATAAATTACATCCTTATTTTTTTTTCAATAATTTTTATTTATTTTTACATTAATGTCACAAATAAAAACCATCTTACAACATGACCGTGTGCATATATATATATATATATATATATATATATATATATATATACACACATACATACACACACACACGTTATACATTGATGTCAAATACCACAGGATATAGGTTATACAACATATCTATTTACACTATGTACAGAGATGCTTTCATTGTTAATTCCACAGTTATATAGACAGTATATACATTCGTAATATCCAAGTTAATTAATATCTGAACTTGTATGTGTTCTTTGGTTCCATTATAGTGTATTTCTAAGTTGCTGTGTGATGAATTATGCTAATATGATATTAAAGGTTTGTTCCCAAATTTCTCTGGATTTCATGTTTTTGTTTCTTTTATCTATTACTTTTTATGAGCTAAAAGGTGTTGTATAGCTACTTGTTTAAAACCCTCCCAAGAGATATTTATCGTATCTAGCCATTTAAAAGCTATATACAGTTTCATTAGTAGGAAAATTGTTAAAAGTGTATTTGCTTGTTTTCTTGGGATGTTGGGTGGGAGAATGTGTAACAGAGTGAATTCCCAAGTTAATGTTGATGTTTGATAACCTGTTTTTTGTAATTGTACCTTGAGAGAGTTCCAGAGTTTATAGACACATTTATAGCTCCAAAACACATGGATTAAGTCAGCTATCTGGTCCTTACAGTGTGGGCAGAAAGGTGATTTTGATGTGTTAAATTTGTGTAGGATTGCAGGTGTAAAATAAGCATCATTGTTGATCATGAGCTGAGTGTATGCTAACTTTTTGAGGGGTAAAATCTTCAGTGTTAGATTGATTGCCTGGCTTATTTGCTGATCATCTATGGATGGTTTAATTTTTCTCCAGTAGTTAGAGAAGAGGAGGTCCTTCTGGTATTTGATTTCATTTATCATTTTATATGAATTGGTAATAGTTTTCTTTGTTGTGATAATAGTTTTCCAAAGCCTGCTACAAGTTTCTAGGTCACTACTGGTCATAGTAACATTTTGGAGATAACTGGAACACAGTTCTTTAATTTGTCTTAGGATTATTATGTGTGATTTAGGGAGGTTTAAGTTGGTCCTCATTTCTTGTATTGAACAGTTAAGGCAGGGATAGATATCTTGGATTGTTTTATCTTTCAGTCTGGGAAAAAGGACTAGGTCCAGCATCTTATTGTTTATTTTTAAATTTGGGTTTTTATGAAGGGGTTGCAGTATTGTCATGGCATGTCTAAGGTTCAAGAATTGAAAGAGTTTTTTGCGCTAGGTTGATAGAATGTTTTAAGGGCTCTATAATGTTATAAGTTTGTATTTCTTTCTGCTTCAGGAATGGAAGTGCTTTGGGATTGAAACCTAGAGCTTTAATATATCTATAATATATTGTCACCCAGAGAGACGACCAATTTTCTATTGACGGGTTATGTTCAGCTATTCTCAATATTCTGTTAGTGTTAATGATCGAGTAGTACATTTTAAAATCTGGTAGATTTAGTCCTCCTTTGCTTTTGGGGAGTGTTAATTTTGGATAGGAGATTCTGGTTTTTTTTGGGTTCCCATATAAATTTTGCTAGGAAGGTATGAATTTGTTTGAAGAATTTATTATGTATTGTTGTCTGTGATGTCATGAATATATACATTAGTCTAGGTAAAATGTTCATTTTGATTATTGATACTTTGGAAAGAATGGTAGTTTTAGGTTGTTCCATCTTTTGCAGTCTTGCATTATATTTTGCCATTTAAGGTTTACATTGTGTTGGGAGACGTCTTTGTTACTCTGGAAAAAGGTGATTCCCAGGTATTTAGTTTCTTCTTTTATTTTTATTGTGTTTAACAATGGTATTAGTGAGGTGAGTTTGGGTGTTTTTAGTGGGAAAATATTAGTTTTATTAAGGTTTAGTTTGTAGTTAGACAGTCGAGAAATGTTCAATTGCAGCTATTATTTTGTTTATATCTGAATTTGGTGTAGTGCAGTATATGTTCAGATCATCTGCAAATGCAGTGAGGTATATTTTGAAGTTGTGTAATGGAGGATTGTGATATGTATTTTGTTTAATGTATAGAGTGGTTCTAGGTATAGGTTAAACAGGAAGGGTGATAATGGGCATCCTTGTCTTGTTCCATTTTTTATTAGGATCCTATTTGACCAAGTTTTATTTATATACAGAGATGTGTATGGGTTGCTATAGAGAGTTTGGATGATCTGAATGAAGTTATTGAGTATATTACAGTAGGGTAGTGTTTGGAGTAAGAATTCTAGATTAACCCTATCAAATGCCTTGTGGGCATCCACTACCACTGTGTAGATATTGTATTGGTTAGCGTAGGATATTAGTGCATCTAATGTTAATGTATTGGTCACTAGTCTATGTGGTGTAAAACCGGATTGTTCTGGGGAGAGGATTTTTTCTATCAGATTTTTCATTCTGTTTGCAAGTATAGAGGTAAATATTTTAGTATCTATATTTAAGAGGGAGATGGGTCTGTAGCTGTCTGGGTTTTTGGGGTCTGTGTGTTCTTTTAATATAAATATAGTTTTAGAGGCATTCAAGTGGATATCATTTATTTTATAGTTTATTATGTAATTCAATGTATAGTACAGTAGTTTGGCTATCAAGGGGGAAAATGCTTTGTAAAATTCTGATGGGAGTCCATCCGGACCAGGAGCCTTATGCACTTTTAAGTGTTTGATTGTTGTAATAATTTCACTAATGGATATCGGCTCAGTTAGTTTTTTTTGTTGGTCTAAATTGAGTTTAGGGAATTTCAGTTTTTGAAGAAAAAGAGTTCTATCTTCCTTTGAGGTTTGTAGTATTTGTGCTCCATAAATTACATCCTTATTTTTAAAGATCTATTCAACATCCAGAGTATATTTATCACATTACTGCCAAAAAGAATTAATTCCAACTCCTAGCAACACTAACTTCTTCTGAACAGATTATCTTATGAAGCTGTGCCAACCAAGCAGGTATTTTCCAAATCAAAGGTTCAATATGATGTCCAAACTTTAACTGTGTAACACGAGTCCTGCACAATTAAATGCAGCATCGCGTTCAAAGACAGAATGATCCATAGGCAGTTACTAGACTAACGACCCTAGGGCTTTTACAAGCCTAGCCATGTTATACCAGTGTTCCCTAAATGATCTTGGTTAGATGGCTGCTATTCGCAATGCAGCAGCCCATTCAATGGCAGAATCATCCTCATCATGAAATAAAATATTGTAGCATAACTGCAAAAAAAAAAAATCAGACTGGGGTTGTGCTTGGACTACTTTAGGGTAAATCTCCATATAAACAATACCACACTGTCTGCATACTTTAGCAGTCTTGATTTAAACCTTTAAACCAAAGTAGTAAGTGTTCATTGTGACAAAGGGGAACCTAAAACCGACCTCCTATGGAATTTCAGCTTTAGGTTGAAAACAAGAATGATGACCATTAACTCTGGTGATACTAGTTCTGCTAATTAGAGGCCAATTAAATAAAAATGCACAGCAGTGTGTCACTGGAACAAACCAAGATCCTTTAAAACAAACAGTACACCACTGTGGTTCATAAAATGATCAGTGTGTTACAGAGTGTGTCTTTTTATGGCAACTCAGACCTGTTAAAAGAGTCCATATTAGTGCAGCAGGAATGGTTGGAAGAATTACAGAATGTATGTTGTAATTCAGGAAAATGAATGTGCTCTACATGACTAGGGAGTTCATATACCAATCCTTAAAATTTGATGGAAATATCTGGAAAATATGTACCCCTTACAGAAAATCCTTGCCAACAGCATAACTCCATTACTGACCCAAGCTGGGAGTGCTCATAATATACTTAAATCTACTGGTTACATATGATGCAATAACAAGTTACATTTTTCCAGTATACAAAGTCTTTTGTGAAATGTGCTTGATAAAGGGAACAAGTGGCTGTCAAAACAAAACAGAACACAATCATGAAAATAAACTGTTACACTAAAGTGCAATGTTTTGAAGTATGTTCCACAGCAAACAGCAGACTAAGCAGGACTCAAAAGCTGAGTTAACTCATTCCCTCCAAAGGAGCTATGGAAGTTTGCACTGGAACTTCCAGTGGGCATAGCCTAAGCTTTTTAATAAAACCAAGTTTATGTCCACACATTTCAAACAAATGTACTTCTCTGGAAAAACAGGTGTTACTAAAAACTGCAAATGGCAAACTCTTCAGCACAAAACTATTTTATTGGGGTAGTATTATTTAGGTTCCACGTTTCAAACGATTTTATAAAAGTCACAGTAAACACAGTAACTAATGAGTTTGTAATACTTTGTAAACAACTTACAATATCTCAGCATCCACTCAAGTTACACACATACTGTTAGTAGCACTTTGTTCACCCAGCTGACATCTTTCATACAAGGCCAAGCAGTTCTGTCTGTGCTACATGGTTGTTCAGACATTTAGAAAAGCATGACATTTATGACGACGCAAATAAATATTATTTGAACAATTAATTTTACCTGCACTAGACAGAGGTCAAATACCAACACAGTTGTGTTTGTGACTGTGAAAACTTTAGGATGAAATCTTTTAATACCCTGTATGTAGCATGGTTTTGAAATTATTAAATGTGAATATGAATAAACAATATTTGATCAATAGAGGCATCAGCAGGATGCAACTGCACACTCCTACAAGTGTCACCTGGCTGTAATAAGTTAATGATTTTTGAATGTTTCACTTATATTTGTTACTGACTCTGCGGTGGTGGTGCTGCGGTAGCACTGTCGCCTCACAGTAAGACATTGCCCCGTTCGATTACTGCCAATCATTAGCAGACCGGAGTTCCGCTGTGGCGAGCCCTAACCGGGAAAAGCCGAAAGACACAACAACAACTTACATTTGTTACTGAAATAGTTGCTTTCTGGTTAGCCAAAAAGACGGCAAACTGAGGAATGAAGTCTCTCTCACAGACAGACACATGCATGACTTCATACACTTACTCTGGCATTTATTTACATAAACACGCAAAGCAGTTCCTTCTGATATTCATGACCCACATGCAAGGTACAGCACCCCACAAAATTTAAACACCCACCTAGCTCTAAACATTCATAAAATCGGTGGCAAAATGTTGGATGCTTTCTTACACTAACCAAAGTCAGAAGAATAGGGTCTTCTAGCAGTGTAGTGGCAAAATGCTGCAGGCTTAACTACTGCCTCAGATGCTGAGGGAACAGGATTATCAAATCACTGGTCCAAACCCAGGCTTCATGGGAGGATGTCCTCCCCAGAAGAGGCATGGTGTTGGGGAAATAACAGTCAGCCCTTTTAATTAATGGTTGCACCACAGATAAAACAAAAAGTTCTAAGCATGAAAACACTGCTGTGCATTTAATTTATGGAACCCCCCCCCCACCCTTCTCACTCCAACAGAGAATAGCAGTAGCTAGCAATAGTCTCACTCACAAACTATTCTTCTATCCCAGGATCTCTGGCCTCAAGGATGAAGGTTTTGTAGCAAAGAGTCAGCACCTCATTATAATATGAAATTTGCTGTTTGAGTGGGAATAGCAGAAGATAGTGATAAGCAAAGAAGTGACTGCAGTCACATTCATGTGTTAAGTTTATACAGCAAAGCTGGAATCAAAATATCTAAGATGTAGGACTGCATTCTAATTCAGGTGGTGTCTGATATTTTAACTTACATTTTAAGCATATTAGTCTTATTATTGTACTTTATGAATAAAACAAAATGTTTATTCATATTTTATTCAGACGATTACTCTGCACAGTAAAATGAAAATGGTCTTCTTGGACTGAAAAATATATGTGGGAGATCATCTGACAAATGGCAGCTGTCCTAGTTCTGAAATATTCTGAAAAAACATCTACAATGAGGATCTGTGGTCACAGAAATAAAACTGTGAAAGTTATATTACTACTTTTACCATATAAGCATGCCTCAAAAAGTACAGCTGTGTACACTTAACATAAATGTAGATGTTCGAGTGTATTCACTGTTGCAGTCATCACCTGTGGGTTATCCCTGCTGAGGTAAGCCCGCAGCCGGCTCAAATACCAGAGTCAATATTTTTGTGCTCCAGCTGCTGTCTCCTGTAGTCTGATGTCAGGTCATCAATTATAAAGCAAGGCAGCCGACGTCATTACATCAGTTTTTCTTGCCCTAACCCATCAGAAGCACAAGGGAAAGAGAGAGAAATGGTCCTGGTGGCTATGAGCCACCTTTGGAACCATGTGTCCCCCTAGGGGAAAATGTGAAAAGGGGGATGGAGGGAGGGAAACCAAGACTGCAACAGTGAATACACTTAATATCTACATTTATGGTAAGTGTACACAAATGTACTACATTCTTCATGTTTCACTGCTGCAGTCATCACCTGTGGGAGGATTCCCAAAGCTGAGGTAAAGGGTGGAAGGATAGACAGGGTCCTAGGTATGGGTCAGGAGGCCCTGCAGAATTGCAGAGGCAAACCTTGCCCTAGACTTCAAAAAGAGAGGTAGGTAGTAATGCTTTGTAAAGCTATGGACAGAGGTCCAGGTGGCCACTTCCAATATGTCCCTGGTAGGTACTCCTCTGACGAAGGCAGTGGAAGTGGAGGATGCCCTAGTGGAGTGGGTACGGATTGACCTAGCGATGAGTTTCCCATGTAGTTTGTAGCAAAAATGAATACAGTGCGATATCCATTTGGAAATAGTTTGTTTGGAGATGGGCTTCCCTTCTGCCTCTGGGGCAAAGTTTACAAGAAGCTGGTCAGTTTTTCTGAATGGCTTAGTGCAGTCCAGATAGCATCTGAGTTGCCTGTACACGTCTAGTGAGTGTAGAATTCTCCCCCCCCCCCTTATTTTGAGGGCTGGGAAAGAAGGTGGGAAGGTGTATGGCCTGGTTAAGGGTCACATCAGATACCACCTTGTGCATAAAGGAGGGATTAGTCCTCAGGGAGACTGTCTGCATGGAAAATTATAAAGGGCTCGACAGCCATGAGAGCTTGAAGTTGTGAGACCCTTCTGGCTGAGGTGATAGCTAGCAAGAAGGCAGTCTTCCAAGAGAGGTATTTCAATTCTGTTGAAGCGGCAGGTTTGAAAGGAGGTAAGGTTAGTTTCTCTAACACATAATTCAGGTCCCAGGGTGGAGTAGTGGTCTTCTGGGAGGCCTGATATTAGAAGCCCCTCTGAAGAATTGCTTAAATCAAAGGATGAGAGAAGAGGGGTGGGTCTGAATCACAATGGGCAGAGATGGCAGAGGCATGGATTTTAATAGAGGAGAAGGAGAGGCCACTATTGAGCAACTCTGCTAAGTAATCCAGGAAGAGAGGGATGGAAAGCTGGGAGGTACTACCTCCTTTTGATCGTTTCCAGGAGCAGAATCTTTTCCATTTTCTTGCATAAGATTTTCTTGTGCTGGGCCTTCTGGCCTCTGTGATGATGTCCAGGACCTTCTGGCCTCTGTGATGATGTCCAGGACCTGTTTGCTTAACAGTGACTTCTTATTAGTTTTTAAGTGTACGAGCCATGCTGAAAGTTTGAGAGTCTGTAGGTCTGGGTGCAGTACCTTCCCCCTCTCCTGGGTCAAGAGGTCTGACCTTAGAAAAATTAGCTTGGGGGCTGTAAGGTCAGACTGCATAGTAAGTGGTACCAATGCTGTCTGGGCCAATCTGAAGTGATAAGGATGGCCTTTGGTCTCTCCTCTCTTATTTTGATCAGAACCTTGGGAAGAAAGGGCAGAGGAGGGTATACGTACACAAAGAGGGAGCTCCAGGGGAAGGTCAAAGCATCAACCTTCCATGCTAGGAGGTGATACTCCCTGGTACAAAACGTGTGCAGCTGGTGATTGAGGTGCGAGGCAAAGATGTCCACCTCTGGGGTCCCCCACTCCTGGGTGATTTGCAGAAAGATTTTTTGTTGAGCTGCTATTTGTGGGGGTCCAGTAAGTTTCTGCTTAGGTGGTCTGCCAGTGTGTTGATCCCTGGTAAGTATTGGACAATTAGGTGTGGCCCCATGGAGGTGGCTGTAAGCCACAGACTTGTGGCTAACCTGCACATGGGATAAGGTTGGGTGCCCCCCTGCTTGTTGATGTACATTACTATTGTGTTGTCTGTTTTTATAAGGATGACCTCTGGCCTGAGATGGGGTTGGCAGGAAGTCAGAACATTTTGCACTGCCATAATTTCTTTCTGGTTGATGTGCAAGTGAAGTTGCTGGGTATTGTAAAGGCCTTGGGTACACCTGCCTGCTAGGTGAGTGCCCCAAGTTATGTCTGAGGCATCTGTGGCGATTGTCTAGCCAGAAGGGCGGAAGATGAAGAGAAGACCCTTGTTCATGGCACAGGCCTCTGCCCACCAGAGAAATTCGTCTCTTATGCAAGGGATCAGTGGGAGAGTGGTCTCTAGGGACTGAGATTGCTGACACCAAAGGTTCTTTAAACCAATGAATCTTTCTCATGTGAAGCCTGGCAAGAGGGATGAGAAGGATGCAAGATGCCATGTACCCTCGGGCTTGCAGGAACTTCCTCAAAGTGAGGGGACTTCTGGAAGCCAGCTGGGTGAAGAAGAGAGGCAGGAAACTCTGCTTTTCTGGGGATATGAAGGCCATTAGGGTAGCTGTGTCTAGCACAGCTCCCAGGAAAACAATTTTCTTGGTGGGGTTTTGCTTTAATTTTTTTCTTGTTGGACGGTGAACCCTAGGGAAATTAGAAGTTTTTTTTGACAAAGAAGATCCTGGAGCAACTTTTCTTTGCTGTTTGCCTGAATGAGGCAGTCGTCCAGGTAAGGCATTAGAGGCGGAAGTGGTCCATTGTTTGCTTCTTTGCTGGACCTGGGATAGGGGCCTGGATGTCCTGTCCCTGCGAGGCTTACTTTGGCCCTGTCTGCTGGGTGCAGGGAAGGCCCAGTGCTTAAAGGGGAAGTTCCTGCTGAATCTGGGGAGTTGAACTTGAAAGAAATTGTTTACTGTTTGCATAGATTTTGTTTGTTCTTCCACCTTTTTAAGAACCTCTTCTGCTTTTTCCCCAAACAGGCATTCCTTATCTAGGGGTACATCAATAAGTTTAGACTTGACATGATCAAGGAGAGATTGTTCCTTCAGCCATGCAAGTCTTTTAATGAGAGACCCTGTCACTGCTACCCTGCTAGAGGCTTCTAGGGAATCATATCCACATTGTAAGGAGTGCTTTTCCACTTGACAAGCAGAGTGCAGTAATTCTGCCAGCTGTTTTGAGTTTGTACCGTCAGGAGAGGTAGCAATCTTCTGTTTTAAATTGTTCCAAAGTGTTGTTGATAATTTTAACATATGGAACGGACAATTGAATGCTCTGAAGGTTGCAGAGGTGTATACTTTCTTACCCAATCTGTCCAGAGCTCTGGAGTCTTTGTCAGAGGGAAGAGGATTCTTGGCAGAACTAGTCTTAGCTCCTTTGGGTGCCTGTATAATGACCTCAGGGTCGGCAGCAGGGTTCCTGTACAGGTATTTGTGAGAAGCCAGTACTCTGTAGCACCTGTCAGGTTTAGCTGGAGCAGGAGGCAGGGCATCAGGGGCTAAATTGGATTCAAGGAAAACATCCACCACTTCTAGAATAGGTGGGATGGCCAGAGGTCTGTGCTGGGGCAGGTCCAGAAACACTCTAAGTAGTTTCTTTGACTGTGGGTAGTCCTGAGATTCCCACTGAAAATGTTCCCTGAGGGAGTGAAGGGTTTCCCCAAAGGAGAGGTCCTCTGGAGGGGAGGCAGAGGGGAAGGATTCCTCTGCATCTGAATCATCAAACAGTTAAGGGCTGTTGTTCCTCTTCAAAGGCAGAATAATCAGATTCCTCAGACTCTTGGTCTATCAATTTCTACAGAAGGAACCCTTTTCCTTTTTGGAGTGGAGGTTTGGGTACCTCGGATAAGGGAGATGAGATCCTCCGCCGTTTTAGGCATTTGAGCTTGGGGTGGGGGAGCAGTAGCAAGATAGTGGCTAGAAGCAGATTTTCTAGGAATGGTCTGGCTTCGAGGCCTGAGGGAATCAGTCAGTCTCTGAAAAATGGTAGTCGGAAGAGAAGACTTTTTTTGTCTAGAATCGGTAGTGCGAATGGCATCCTCGGAAGCCAGTGCCTGCGTTGTGGCTCCGGTCTCAACAGAGGTAGAGACAGCCAAAGGCTCGGAAGACGAAGTGGATTTCTGCGGCATACCGGACTCAGACAGGGTCTCGGCAGAGGCCTACATAGGAAGCGAGTCGGGCATCAGGGGCTGCAAAAGCATCTCACTGAATTCCGGAGAACTGACTACTTGCTTAGCTGTAGCGTCGTCGGAAGGCTTAGCCTTGTGTGGCCTGTCTCTATTTTTGTTTTTTCAGAATCTTGGCAGATAGTTGGCTGACAGATGCCATATCGGAATTCAAAGACGGAATATGAAAATAATTGTCTACAAAAAGAGCTCTACGGCAAATGGTTCTCGCATTAAAGAGGGCACAGAACCGGCAATGAGGGATGTCGTGGTCTGGGCCTAAACAAGTTATGCAGTAAGAATTAAAGTCTCTGTGTAGAATCTGCTTCCCACAGGCGAGACAATTTAACTTTTTCGGACATCGGTTAGGATCAAGAAAAAAGGATCCCCAACAGGGTATTTAGCTTTAGACGTTTTCTGCTGAAATTCAACTTCTGATAGCGACCGATCCTCACTCGTGCGAACTTACTTCTGCTACAGGCTCCATGGTAAGAAAGACTGATGTAATGACGTCCGCTGCCTTGCTTTATAGTACTGACGACCTGACGTCAGCCTACAGGCGACACCAGCTGGCACACAGAAACTTGACTCTGGTATTCTTGCCGGTCGAGGGCTACCACAGCAGGGATAACCCACAGGTGATGACTGCAACAGTGAAACACGAACATCATCAGTACATAGTTCTGTGCCAAATTTTCAGTACACTCATCCTAGGACTTAATGTCCTGAATTATGAGTGTTTCCATGTAAAATATGTTCCAAAAGGATGACCTCATAGACAACAAAATAAATCACCTTTCAGGGTAGAAACGCAACGAAAGGGACAATTTATAAAGATTCACATATACCATGTTGGCAGCATGGGCAAAATGTTTCTTCCTAGGACCCTTCTGTCCCCATGCTTAATGACCATCAATCCATCTGCCCTATCAATCTTAGCTCAATCACCACCTCCTCATACCAGTTCCATGCTGGGGGGGGGGGGGTGAAAGCTGCTCATGGGTAAGCCATCATACAAGCATCCAGGATAGTTATTTTGGACCTTGAAGGCACCTCACAACTGAAAACATCTGTTAGGATCCTAATCCCATCCCCTTGTAATGTTCTACACATCTGCATTACCACAGAAGCTACCAATGCCCACTACCTGCATATGAGCACTCCCTCTGCAAAGGTTACCCACATCATCTTGGGCTGCCACAGCCAACATCCTCCCTGCTCTAGCCTACTACACAGCTGAGCCATTCAGAAACCACCTCCTCCCCTACAGGATGAACATGCCCATACTCAGGTTGCCTGGTCCAAAGTCAGGGCTCTATCCCTCTATATCACTGATGCACCCCATACCAAAAATAAAATATTAGCAAAGGGCTAAAAGTAACAAAAGAAAAACAATGGTCCTACAATCATACAGAAAAATAATACACATGCATACTTCTGTTTGCAGCGGGATCTTGATGTTCAGAACTGGCAGCTTGACTTTGTGTATCCCTAGTGTTACTGAATGGAGGAGGATGAAATACAAAACACTGCAATAAGAGATCAGTCATAAGTTCAAGAGACTAATCATGACATCTATGTTGACAACATGCAAGTCATTTTTCCTTGGTCCCAGTCTGGACATCATGTAACCATCCTGATCCCAGTAACCCACATCCATGCTAGGTCCATCAAATTCATTTCCTACCCCCTCAAAGACTTGCACAGATACTGCAGGGGCTGCTCATTAATCCTAAGGACATCCGCCTCCAGTGTTCGTTGTCTATGTTCGAGGGCAACTCCCCTCTTCGAACCACACCTCATCTTTACAGAAAAGTAATTAACAAATGCCCTTCCACCAAAGATGGGTACACTCTTCCCTTCCTGCTGCTCAGTTAGGCCTCCCAAGCTGCTAACTGAACCCAGGTCTACTAGGCCATTGTTATATATAGTAAAGTCTGCCTCCGAGAAATCTCTACACTGTAGGACTCGAGTAATTTGAGTCCTCAGAGTGAACACTACTGAAGGGTGGTCAGGCACACCAGCAACCGGGTACTTTAAGCCTTGTGGGTTATGAAATTCAGATGACTGGGATGTGAAGTTGGCAAGGACATGGTAAGAGTTCACCTTCCTAGTTACCAGGACACAGTGGAGTAAAAGGTGAGATACAACTGCAAAGGAATAGGAACACACCACCACTGGTAAGAGAGACCCCCTCCGTTGTTGGTCTGAACAATTGGTACATACTGAATCCTGGTAGGGTGCATATTTTCATTACACTGGAATTACATTTCAGTGACGATACAGTTGTTGCACATTCTAGGGTCAGAAGGACTTGCTTCTTACACTTAGCAGCCAGCAGGCAGAAATCAAGTGTCTGAGGAACCGATGACTTCAATAACATTTAGACATTTTGCCACATTTTTGGCTGTAAATGTGGCAGAGAAGCACCTAACAGCTTTTAAAGTACTTTTAACTTGTGCAAACAGCAATTCCTATCCTCAGCAATCTTTAAAGCATACATCAGAAGCAACACCAAATACCACACATAAGCCTACACCCAATGGACACCCCCCCCCCCCCAAAAAAGCCAGTAAGGGAAGCAAACAATTTATCCAGGACTCCTGTCACAGGGCACTCTACTGTACAAGACACAGACATTCCACTCACCAGACTGGACATGGAGAAGATTACGGTCAGTTGCTTATCTGGAGCCAGGATCCATCAAGCTACAAATACACAGACAAACACACACACGGTACCAGTTTGACTATCATAGTCCACAAGGGCATAAATGACTCAAGACAAACACTTCTGGATTATATGAAGTGAAACATTAAGGACCTCTCTGAATAGATGTCTCAGACCAATGTGTGTCTTGCACTGAGCAGTGTTCTACTTTTACTAAGGATGATGTCACAGTACGAACAAAAAATGACTATTGGCTTAGTTTCTGGTGTCATTCCAGGGGGCTTTAATATCTTTGAGCCTGGGAGGACATGGTCAATAGATCACGTTCCTTTGGAGTGACTTGAGTGCATGCGTTATTGTGGTGGATCCTGGCACCAGACAGGCAGCTGACTGTAATTTTCTCCTTGTTCAACCTGGTGAGAGGGACATCAGTATGTCGAACTACAGAGTCACCTATGACTAAAGTGTTAGGTACATTGTCCTGCCTTAGGGGCTGTTGCTGGGTGGCACACTGGTGTTGTGAACTATGTGGCACTTTGGTTGTGATTGGTGTTTATTTGCGTTTCAGCTTCAGAGGTCCTTGTTGGTTGGGCAGGTTACAGTAAGATGCTACTCAGGGCTAGGGTCATACCTGCCTTGATTACATAATCAGAGAGCTCTTCTATGTCCCTTTTCATCTAGTCCAGGCAGGTACATCTCAGGTCATTCTCACCAACCTGGACAATGACAGTCTCATATTTGTACTTGTTGTAGAGTGACCTGAGTGGGTAATGTGGCGGATTCTGGCACCCAAGCAACTGACAGTGACCTTCTCCTTATCCAGCCTGGTGAGAGGGACATCGGTGTGCCTGACTATGGAGTCACCTATTACAAGTGTTGTTAGGCATGGTGTTTTGCCTTAGGGGCTATGGTTGTACGGCACACTGGTGTTTGTATTTATGTGATGACTGTGGTGTGTTTGTGGGTGTAGGTTGCTTGCGTATCTGCTTTGGATGCCTCTGTTTCCTCAGATTTTTATTTAGAGCCTTTGAATATGTCTTTATGTATCTATGTGTGGGGTTTGCATTTGGATGTATGGTGGGTCTATGTGTATTAGGTGGTGTGCTGCAGGTTGGTACCTTCACCTCTTGACTGTCAATTCCAATCGTGACTGGAGAGAGCTTTGCTTCAAGTTTAGTTATGTAAGTGCATCTCTCGCAGATTTTGGTGTCTTGTGGTAGGAGGAGAGGGTTGTCTGTGTACATGAGGTAGTTGTGTCACTGCCTCAGGATGCCCAAATTTATCAGGTGCACAGGAGAACTCACTGGAAGCTGGCTCTTGGACATGCCTGAATGGGTTAAGAAACTTATTTATGGGGAGAGTAATTTGACTGTTCTCTATAGACTACTGTTGGGGATCTAGTATTATAGCTTATATAGTGCTTCTGACTCTCTGCACCAAGTGCTAGTCTAAAGTACTGATTTCAGTGCTAAAAACTAGAAGAACTGGCTAGAACTAGTATCACCGGAGTTAATGGTCATCATTCTTGGCTAGTACCAAGGGAAAAACTGAAGAGCAGACTCAGTGGAGCCGGGGATAGTTTAACCCTGGCTAACCGCCGCTAGGTGATGTGCAAAACCGCACAAATGCGTTTTTTATATCAAAATGGCCAATAAAATTACAGTTTCTGGGCAGAAACCACTCCTCCAAGAACAGGTAGGCTGTTCAGAGCTCCCCACACTCACGGGTGAACAAAAACTTCCTTTTTGCTTAAGTAAGGTATGGCAAACACAGAAGCTCAAACACAGTCCAGGTATCAGCAGATATCTGAAACTGGGCTTTTCTAGCTTAGTAAGGCGGGAAAATAAGATTTTTTTCCAGGAAAAACAGTAGAAACGGGTAACAAACAACTTTTACAGTGCAGTAGTGGTGGTCACACTTGAGTGGGAAGCCAGAGACAATTAAATAATACAATTTACACCAAAAACAACTTTAAAAAAGTGCAGGCACAAGTAAATGCAATTTTCAGTATAAAATGAGTGTTTTGAGAAGCAATAAATGCCAGAAAACTACCATTTAGGCGGAAATAGCAGTAAACCGTAAGTAAAACCAAAAAATGGTACTTAAGTCTCTCCTTTTATCTTTCTGGCATTGTAGGCCTCTGCAGGACACCTGAGCAGTACCTCATCATTGTGGTGTTGATTGTAAATACTTGAAGAGGTCCAGAGGACCACAGAGTATTGAGAGATGCAGCATTATTTACATAACATATGATCATAATGATTATTAATATGCTAGAGATCATGAAATATGGTAAGAGATTATATTGGTGAAGGCATAGGAAAGTACAAGTAGACAAGTGTAGGGTGTGATAGAGGAAATAGTAGGAATAGATGTGGAAAAGTTGTGTGTGTAACCTCAGGGGAGTATGTGCAGAGGAAGAGGGGGTAGGTTAAGTTAGTAGTGGGGAGAGAGAGAGTAGAGGTAGAAAAGTACCTGAATAAATAAAGAATACAGTAAAATATTAGCTAATATCGAGCTTATAAGAATCTACTTGCTTTTAACAGTTTAGATTTTAATCGAGTAGAAGACAGTGAAATAATTACAGAATGAAAAGGGTTATAGAGTATGAAGGAGTACCGAGGAGGTCCAGGTAAAAGGGAGATAAAAATAGTAGTGGAGAGGGGTAGATGACTGGTCTCAAGAAAGATGATTGAGCTATCAATATCCATCCCCACCCACAATTCAAACTACTGTGGTGCGTCACAGGGTTAGTTAGTAAAATTACACAGCATGGTACATGCAAATGTTTAGTGTTTATTCCGAATACCTTAATCATCAATACATAGTGTACTGAGCTCTAGTGTGCATGTGCACATAGAAGAAAACACTATACAATTACTGGATTTTTAGACAACTTTGTTCACACTGTGTGTGTTCCCAAAGTTGTTTTTTTTCCTGTCTGGGTTACCTACGTACCTGTGCAAAAATTTTCTGGCTAGTGCAAAACAACTTTTCTTCTGGATGGATTCCCTACTCACCCATTTTAGATTTTTTTTTTTTTAGTGCAAAACAAATTAAGTTACCAGGTATAAGAAATACCAGCACTTCCTAGAATTAGCTAAATGCCTTCCATTTATTTATTAATTAATAACCCAGTTATTCTAATTCAAGGTTACGGGGGGGGGGGGGGGCAGAACCTACATCTGCCCTAATGAGGAGCAGGGCTGTGAACAAATCCATGAGTACTCATGGCATGTACACATCTACATCAAATTTGGAGGCTCAATTCATTTAAAGCATATTTCTGAAACATGAAATAAACCAGAGCAGCTGGTAAAACTGTATGCAGGTGCTGTGAAGCAGCAACTGTGTAAATCAAAGAATAAAAAGGTGCACAAATGATGAGTATTAATAGTGTAATGCCTTCAAAATATTTATTTTTAAAAGAAAAAAACAGATATTAGAAAACACGACTGTACTTAGGTTCGCATTTTACCACTGGGCTTGTTGACAGAAAACACCAGGGTCACATAACACAATAAAGCTGGCTATACAGAACTTGACGGCACTGCTAGCTATCCTATGACTTAGGCCAAGAAACACCTGCTAAAACAGCAAAATGAATATTAAGAAAATGAATCACATCTCCATTGTATAGCAAACATGCATACAAAAATATTTTATTATACAACATGAGAAAAAGTGCAAAGCTGAGTGAAGTGGTAAACAATGTATAGCAATTTTACAGAAAGAAGTTCCAATGGATGGATTGGATTTTAAACTGCTGCCTACAAAATATAAAGTTTACATTTCCTATAGCAGATGCTAAACAGCAATCATACAAACCTATTTCCACACTAAAGCCTACTTACAAAAAGGGAAGAAAGCAGCAATTCATGTTTTCAATAAAAGTTTATTATCATGAGAAAAAAGTAAAAACAAAGAAAGAAATGGGTATTAAGGCCACTATGCATTTTGCCGTGTTCTGGAGAATGTCTGCATTCCACTGGCATGATCATAGCAGGTTACTATGCTATTGGCTCTACGACCTCTACTATCCCTGTTATACCCTTGTTCCCTTATGGACCAAGATATATAATCTATGTTTGCACATGAATCTAAGACCAGCACTGGTTGCCCCTGTCTAAGAGGGACAAATGTGAAACCCCCCGGTGTAAATTTATCATTTTCCATCCAATTGTCCAGGTTACGCTTAAACAGGGTCATTGAGAGCTCTGTTTTACAAAAATTGGGAGCTTGTTCCAGAGGAGTTGCAACCTCTGGGAGGCATATCTGCCTTTCCAGCATGTCCTGTAAATATTACAGGCTAGGTTAAGATCCCTAGAGCAAGTGAATCTTGTCCCATTGGATTTGCGGCTGTGCAGCAGCTTCATCAAGGCAGGGTCCGAAACTGCTCTGTAGGCCAGGCACAAGTCGCCTCTAAGCAGTCTATATGACACTAAGTAAAATGATATGGCCTTGATTCTGTCCGTGTAGGTCATGTGTTGTAGGCCCTGAATTTTCTTGGTGAGAAACCTCTGAAGTCTCACCAATTGCTGCAGATGTCCGGTGAGGTGCACACAGAAGGGAGGACTGTACTCTATTATTAGTCTGATGAGAGTAGAGTACAAAGAAGTTACAACCTCCTTAACTTTGGATGCTATACACCTTGCTTATGAGGTGTGCAATGTAGAAAGCCATTCTTGCTACTGTAGACACCTAATGGTCAAAATTAAGGTTGCCATCAACTTGCATTCCTAAACTTCTCACCACTGGGTTTGCACTTGGGGCAATATTAATGTTGTAATTAGCATGGGTTTCTCCTTTGAAGGGGATGATAATACATTTTTCAGCATTTAGTTTAAGTCCGTGGCTTTAACACCATCATTTGTCTGTGTAAGTCCATTCTGTTGTATGCCGACATCTTCTGGGATTTGATGATTGCACCCAGTTTGCAGTAATCAGCAAACTTGGTAAGCCATAGGCCATCTATTTTCGTCTGGACTTCTGAGAAAAGTAGATACCAAACAGTAGGGGGCCTAGCACAGATCCCTGTGGAACACCACTAAACAGGTCTGCTACTAGAGTTGACATTCCCAATTTGACTGTTTGTTCTGTGAGCCAGTTAGCAACCCATCTACTGACATAAAGCTGGGCGAGTTTCTCAATGATGCCTGAGTGAGGGCTTGTGTCAGAGGCCTTGGCTAGGTCAAGACAGGCAGTGTGAGCGGTTTTGCCTTCATCCTTGGTGACATTTATGTATTTATTTTACATTTGTTGACAGGGATAATCTGACTGGATACATGTCCATTTTCAGCAGAGGCCTTGGGAGAAAAGCTCCAAAACAAGTACAACAATTACATAGCAATTAAATTATAACATTTAAGAGATAATACACAAGTAAAAACAAACAGATCCAATTTTTTTTTTTTACATATATAGGTTGTGTACTTTTTCAGTAGAACACACAGAGAAGGATCAATGCAACAGGTTTATTAATATATTGGTTCCATGGGAAGAGAGCTTCTTCCGTAAAATACATAAGAGATCAAACAAAGCAACAAGAAGTAGGTATAATCAACTTTAACGGAGGTCAGGCAAGAGGAGATAGTATCAGTCCTGATTGGTGCAACGGCATAGCCATTGTGATTTTAGGAAGATTCTTAGTTGCTTCTTAAGTGGGGTGGATGAAAGGGATGTTAGTTCACTTGGAAGTTTGTTCCAAGTGTTACCAACAGAGTTAGTAAACAGGCAATCCCCAGAATTGTTGTTGGATTTTAAGGTGGATACTAGTACCCTATTGGCTGATCGTAGGGTTGTAAGGTTTTTATATGGGCTGATAAAGTTATAGTCCATCAGGTTTAGCAAGCAAGATCTGCCCCTTTATATATATTACAAGTTGACCTAACTGAATATCTCCACAAATCATTTTTCCCAGTACTTCACATTATCCCCCTGGTCTACCATAGGGAAGAAGTCAGTTGCTACTTTCATATTTATTCATTTATAAGCAAGGTGATTGACACAGTTTTCTATTTTATTTACTATGTGTAAAGTTGTTCGGAAGATCATAAGCTCATAAACTAGTATCAGGCTAACTGTCCTTGTGGGCCAGTCCACACCAAGCCAATTACTCCATAGGAGAGTCAAAACCTGCACTTGTGCCTACAAGGTGAACACCTTAACCACTATGCCAAGCTCCCATCCTAAATAGACCCCTACTCTTAAATTGGTGCAGTGAGATATTTTACACCCACATGAGCTACAAGCAGCTCAAGTGGATGGGGCCTCGATTTAACAGCTAAAAAATGGACACTGCTAAAATCTGGACAGTTGAGAGGTACGCGACACTGCCGTGCCCGTGCTGCACCACTGACACTGCAGCTCTAAACCACAACTCAAGTGAACACTTTTGTTTTTTAGTGTGCTAGTAACCTTAGGGGGAAAAAAAGATGCGCTGATAAAGGCAGGAACCTTCATTTTGCATTGATTCAAAGCTTTCAACTTACTATGCCCAGAATCAGGGACAGAACCAAAAAAAAAAAAACAAACGAGGAACACTTTTTTAAACGTCGATTCTACTGTCTCCTTAACTTAAACAGTCAGAACCAATACGCGTTTTCTAAATGCAAAGAAGTCTATACTTGTAACGATTGCACGATGAAGTATAACTGCAGCATATTCTCTCGGATAGGAAGCGACAAGGAAAAGAATAATGCGTGGAAATCTGACAGGTATACTCTAACCCACGCCAAACACTAAACCGAACACAATTCTGCAAATGCTGTCCCGTGTTCAGCTGATGCGCCTTACTAGCATAACCATGCAGCTCTCCTCCTGGAAATGTAGTGTACAGACCTTTGCTATACAGTTCTATACACATCTGTAAGTCACTGAACCGGAACAGGTTCTACATTCTCAAACTCAAAGATGCTCACTCACAACAAACGAAAAAAAAAACATTCAGAACACTTCTAGCGCCCGGTGGCTTATGGAGGCGGAGAAGATGGACGGGGAGGAACACGAAACGCCCCTCCCCCTTCCACCCTTGCCGCTCCCAGTCGCACACCAGCTGCTCTGCCTTCTGGGTCCCCCAGTTTTCCTACAACCGACAGTCTTACTTCCAGTTAGTTCCTTTCCCCAGCTCTCTACATAGGAAGTAAGACTGCTACCGGCCTGCAACCACACTCTAAAGTCTCACCTCTTTAACCGAAGCTGTAGGACCAATGGCAATCTCCTCCTTATCCTTTGGCGTTTTCACTGAAACTCGTATCACGTTAGTATCAGAAGTGCCTGATTCACATGTGGCTTCCGCTTCTATAGCACTGTTATTCCCCTCACCCTCCGCCATCTTTCCCAATTCCCACCACGTTCAGAGCGGCGCGCCAAGTAACATATACAATTACTGCGCCTGTCAGTGTCTCAACGTGTTGTGAAGTCTAGTAGTTACAGCGCCATCTGCTGTCTGAAAGAAGCGATATAAACCGCATAGCGTCAGTGTGGGGTCGGTTTGGGAGATCAAAATTCCCTTTTAGTCAAATTTATTTTTATTAAAAAAAAAGTAACTAGGTAGATGAAAGTATATGCGAAGAACACTCGCACCAATTAACACAATAAAATCTCCAAACAGACTAATTTATGCGGTGTTTAAAACAGCAACAAGCTCTTCAAGTAATTGAATATGTCGTACAAATCCAGGTCCAGTTAAGAGAGGTCCATAATTTGATGTTAACCTTTCAGTGATGCCTTCCAGCGAGTGATGTTTTTAAACCTCTGATCATGCAACTTGTATATAGTTAAATCATTTTTACACATATGTGAAGATTGGGGAAAGATGGGCAATGGCTGACAGCCTAGTCAAATAGAATTCGATACATAATTCTATCATTTGTATCTATAAATGTAAAATACAGGCTTGTGTTCTTAAATGAAAGAAAACACTGTAAAATGGGAACTTCAAGATTGTTGCAACATTGCCATCTGATGTAAGGAAAACCAAGCCAATCATTTCAAATGTTCTTTGAAGTTACAATTATCTAAATGGTGGTGCTGAAACGGCTAGCTGAACACATTCTTTCTATTGTCTTAACTTAAGCAATAACTACTAGAGTGTACATATGAAATGTCTTTTATTGTTGTAGTTTCCTGAGCTGCTGTTAGATTTCTAAATAATGCAGTTTGTGGCCTGGGAACTCCAGACTAAGTGTCAAAATGATTTAATGTGTATTACACTGGGAAAACCTAAGTGTCAAAATGGTGTAATCTGGGAGAGCCTTAGCAGAGCTGTTAGTGAGTTTAAAAAACTATTCTTGAGAGAGAGAGACTGCAAGCATTTTGTCTTGGACCATCAACCCCAGCACTGATTATGCTCTATATGCAAGTAATAGGTAAGGTAGGATTGTAGCACTGTGTTTTCTCTTAAGAATAGCTAAAGATTAGAAAGTTAGATTAAGTGTTTTTCTTTGACATCAGACCTGTACTTCTGTATTATTTTAAGTTTCTGTGTGATCTCTGAACTCTTAGATATCTCTGTGGTGTAGTAGTTTTGTCTTGTATTTTTAATTATTTATTATTAAATATTTTAAAACCTTTGCCTGTGGTTGGTTTGTGTAGAGATAAGTAGGCTCTAGAGTACATTGCATATTTATAGAGTTTATTGTAATAAGCCACTCTAATAAGCCTTAGACTGAATAGTCACATTACCAATTGGATAATAATATTGCACAGTAATAATTGGACACCCTTTTAAGGGTCTTTGGGTAGCTGATAATTATTAGCTGGTGGTGGCAGTAATTACTACCATATAGTTTGGGTAAAGGGGCACAGCTGGAGAATCTGTGTCAGCTTTCCCAGGAGTGTCTCTGAAGTTGTATAAATACTAAACTAAGGGTAATACTGCTCAATGCCAGAAGTCTAAACCTCAAGATGCACGCCCTCGAAGCCTTCCTCAGTATGGAGAACATCGATGTCTGTGCTGTAACTGAAACCTGGTTCAAGGCTCCTGAGAGCACCCCAGCGCTATCAGGTTATACCTCATATCATGCGTTCCGGCCCCAAAATCCGGACCGAACCACAAAAGGAGGGGGAGTATCCATATTCATAAAGGATACCCACACCTCCAGGTTAGTGGCAACGCATGAAGCATCGGAGACCATCCAGGTGCAATTAACCATAGGTAAAACTGCCCTACAGTTTGTAGCATGCTACAGACCACCCTCTCAAACTCAGGAAATCCACAGCCTTCCTGAAGACACTGGAGAGTATGAATGTCTCCAAACACCATCATATTGGGTGACTTCAACTACCCAAACATAGACTGGGAATATTACTCAAGCCCCAACACCCTAGCCCAAAGGTTCCTGGAGTTCATAAACTCAAATGCTATGGAACAACTAGTCACCATTCCCACAAGAGGAGAAAATATACTAGACCTGATCATCACAAACATGGGGACAAAATGCTCCACACGAAGTATATCCCTCATTGGTGAGATCAGACCATAAATTAATCTCACTGGAGATCCACATCCGCCCAACCCCAGCAAAAATATCACAGTGAAGAACTTCTCAAAAGCAAACTTCACACTTCTTAAGACTGGAGTGGTATCCTTCAAGGCGCCCGAGCCAGTGGAAACCACAACCCACGCTGCTGAAACCCTTACAAATGCCTTCTACGAGCACCTCCAGGAATGTATGGATCAAGCAATCCTAATAAAATCAAGACCCTTTCCACCAAAGGCAGGCACCGGTCTGGTGGACCCCAGCCATAAACAAACTCTACAACAAGAGGAGAAAGCTACTACATGACAGAGCAAAATCCCTAAAGGAAGGCATCTCTGATCACTACTAGCAAAAACTACGATCACTCATAAAATCATCCAAGGCCAACTTTGAGAGAAAAATCGCTAATGACACAAAAGACAATCATAAGGCCTTCTTTAGCTATGTTAGAAACCTGGGTGGAAACTCCCAGATATGCTCAGAATTAGTCCAAAATGATACAAAAATCACTGAACCCACAGACATTGCCAACATACTGGCAGACAGGTTCAGTGCAAATTTCTCCCCTCTCCCCAAAGGAGAAATATCTATCCCACCAGAGTCTAGCCACCCAAACATCTCAGATGCACAGGTGAGAGCTGCTCTCTCTAAAGCAAAAACACAGCATCAATGGGACCGGATGGTGTCCCCGGCTGTGTGCTACACAAACTCAATGAGGAACTAAACCACACATAAGGCTGCTGTTTAATCTTAGCCTTACTACAGGATACGTGCCCAAAGAATGGCGACGGCAACTGTGGTCCCACTCCACAAAGGCGGTGCTTCTCGGACCCTGAAATTACCGCCCATAAGCTTGACGAGCCTTGTCTGCAAAGCTATGGAGAGGATCATAATGGAACTCATAAATAAAGACATTGGGGACCTACAGACACTGGATCCTACCCAATTCGGCTTTGTCAAGGGCAGATCCTGCCTCTTGAACTTGGTCGACTTTTTCGAAACAGTCACTAAGGCCATTGATGGTAAGGCAGTTCACACAGCCTACCTTGACCTAGCAAAAGCGTTGACACAATACCCACTCGGGCATCATAGAAAAGCTCACCAGCTTAGATGTAAACCCATATGTCACAAGATGGGTTGCAAACTGGCTCAAGGACAGAACCCACAGGGTTAGAGTTGCTGGTGCCATGTCAGACTCTAAGCGGTCACGGTGTCCCACAGGGCTCAGTCCTGGGCCCGCTCTTGTTCGGCATTTATTTTTCTGAAGTGCAGGCAAACATAGGGGGATTGTGGCTGACAAAATTTGCAGATGACTGCAAACTGGGCACCATAATTGACACTCCATCAGACACAGACATCCCCCAGAGAGGTCTCACAGAAATGGATAACTGGTGCCAGAGCCATGGCCTTAAGCTAAATGCCAAAAAATGTATAGTCATACCCTTTGGGAAAAACAAGGTAACCCCTAATTATCACATAGGTGGTAATCCATTAAACACGGAAGAAGTTATCAGGGACCTGGGGACTCAAGTTGACAGTAACCTCTCTTTTGACACTCACATTGCCAAAGTGGTTAGGAAGACCTTCTACATTGCCCACCTGATCATGAAGGGATTCACATCCAGATCAGGAGAGGTCATTGTACCCTGTACTCTTCACTTATCAGACCAATGATTGAGTACAACGCCCCATTGAATGTACCTTACCCGACACCTGCAGCAGTTGGAAAGACCCCAAAGTTCCTCACCAAAAGGATAAAGGGGCTCAAACATATGTCATACGCTGCCCGACTGAAGAAACTCCAGCTCTATTCAGTCGCATACCGTCTGCTCAGAGGTGATCTGTGCCTGACATACAAGGCCATGTCCAACCCGAATTAATGGACATGCTCCACCTCAAACCAAATCCACCAGAGCCACGAGAGCAAGAGACTTAAACCTCAACACGGATATAAATAGGACATGCTGGAGGGACAGATTCATCACCCAGAGACTCCTTACACTATGGAACAGAATCCCAGTCCATGTGAGGCAGAGCCCCTCACTGACTCTGTTCAAGAGAAATCTTGACGAGTGGATGGGAGATCGTAGGTTTACCCCGGGAATCATCTCTGTGTCACTGCTGGACAGAGGCACAGCAAACTAATGGGTATAGTATTCTCATCCTAAGGGGTGGTGAAAGCCACACACACTCTGGCTAGGCTTATAAATGCCCTAGGGCAGATAGCCTAGTATGAACCTATGAACTTATCTCAAAGTGTGCGTGGTGTCTCAGCTACCTGGGCAGGGGCACGAAGCACTGGTGGGACAGAGAGGGTACTGGAGGTTAGCTTGCCAGCTAGGCTGAGACCTGGACACTATAGCTGTGCCAGTGGGTAGTCTTATTGGGGACCTGGAGAGCAAGGGAGCAACCATCCACAGACTGACTGTGATCTCTGTGTGCACTTAAGAGAAATTGTATTTTACTGTGTGTATTATAGGTTCATAGGTTTATACTAGGCTATCTGCCCTAAGGCATTTATAAGCCTAGCCCAAAGTTTTGTGGCTTACGCCACCCCTTATATGAAAAAATACTGTGCCCATTAGTTTGTTGTGCCTCTGTCCAGCAGTGACACAGAGATGATTCCTGGGGTAAACCTACGATCTCCCATCCACAGGTCAAGATTTCTCTTGAACAGAGCCAGCGAGGTGCTCTGCCTCACATGGACCGGGATTTGATTCCACAGCATAGGGAGTCTCTGAGTGATAAATCTATCCCTCCAGCACATCCTATTTATATCCGTGCTAAGGTTTAAGTCGGTTGCTCTACTGGTTTTGGTGGATTTGGATTTTGAGGTGGAGCATGTCCATTAATTCCGGGTTGGACATGGCCTTGTATGTCAGGCACATGTCACCTCTGAGCAGACGGTATGCGACTGAATAGAGCTGGAGTTTCTTCAATCTGGCAGCATATGACAGATTTTGGAGTCCCTTTATCCTTTTGGTGAGGAACTTTGGGGTCTCTCCAATTGCTGCAGATGTCGGGTGAGATACATCCCGAATGAGGCATTGTACTCGATCATTGGTCTGATAAGTGAAGAGTACAGGGGAACAATGACCTCACTAGATCTGGATGTGAATCCCTTCATGATCAGGTGGGCAATGTAGAAGGTCTTTCTAACCACTTTAGCAACGTGAGTGTCAAAAGAAAGGCCACTGTCAACCTGGGTCCCCAGGTCCCTGATAACCTCTTCTGTGCTTAGTGGATTGCCACCTATATGGTAGCTTGGGGTTACCTTGTTTTTCCCGAAGGGTATGACTATACATTTTGGCGTTTAACTTCAGGCCATGGCTCTGGCACCAGCTATCTGTTTCCGTGAGTCCCTTCTGAAGGATATCCGTGTCCGATGCACTTTCCACTATGGCGCCCAGTTTGCAGTCGTCTGCAAACTTTGTCAGCCAAAGTCCTCCCATGTTGGCCTGTACTTCTGAGAAGTAGATGACGAACAATAGGGGGCCAAGGACCGAGCCCTGTGGGACACCACTTGTGACCAGCTTGGAGTCTGACATAGCGTCAGCAACTCTAACCCTGTGGGTTCTGTCCTTAAGCCAGTTTGCAACCCATCTTGTGACATATGGGTTTACATTTAAGCTGGTAAGTTTTTCTACAATACCCGAGTTGGGTATTGTGTCGAAAGCCTTTGCAAGGTCAAGGTAGGCTGTATGGACTGCCTTTCCCTCATCAATGGCCTTGGTGACTGTTTTGAAGAAGTCGACCAAGTTCAAAAGGCATGATCTGCCCTTGACGAAGCCAAACTGGGTTGGGTCCAATGTCTGCAAGTCCCCTATATCTTTGTTTATGAGCTCCATTATGATCCTCTCCATAGCTTTGCAGACTAGACTTGTTAAGGTTATGGGGCGGTAATTACCAGGGTCCGTAGAGGCACCGCCTTTGTGGAGTGAGACCACAGTTGCCATACGCCACTCCTTGGGCACGTATCCTGTGGTAAGGCTGAGATTAAACAGCTGCCTTATGTGCGGGTTTAATTCCTCATTTAGCTCGTGTAGCACACAGCTGGGGACACCATCCGGTCCCATTGATGCTGTGTTTTTAGCTTTAGAGAGAGCAGCTTTCACCTGTGCATTTGAGATGTCTGGGAGGCTACACTCCGCTGGGATAGTTATCTCTCCTTTAGGGGAGGAGGGGGGTGAAGTTTGCACTGAACCTGTTTGCCAGTATGTTGGCAATGTCTGTGGGTTCAGTGATTTTGTATCATTTTGGACTAATTCTGAGCATATCTGGGAGTTTCCACCCAGGTTCCTAACATAGCTGAAAAAGGTCTTATGATTGTCCTTTGAATCCATGGCAATTTTTCTCTCAAAATTGGCCTTAGTTGATTTTATGAGTGCTCGTATTTTTTACTAATAATGATCAGGGGTGACTTCCCTTTTATGGATTTTGTTCTATCATGTAATAGCTTTCTCCTCTTATTGTAAAGTTTGTTAATGGCTGGGGTCCACCAGACTGGACGCTTGCCCTTTGTGGTAAGAGTCTTGGTTTTATTTGGGATTGCCTGATCCATGCAGTCCTGGAGGTGTTCATAGAAGGCATTTGTAAGGGCTTCCGCAGCTTGGGTTGTGGTTTCCACTGGCTCAGGGGCCTTGAAGGATACCACACCAGTCTTGAGTAGTGTGAAGTTTGCTTTAGAGAAGTTCTTCACTGTGGTCTTTTTTGTTTGGGGTGGGGGCAGGATGTGGATTTCCAGTGAGATTAGTTTATGATCAGATCTCACCAATGAGGGATATACTTCTGGTGTGGAGCATTTTGTCCCCATGTTTGTGATAATGAGATCTAGTATATTTTCTCCTCTCATGGGAACAGTGACTAGCTGTTCCATGGCATTTGAATTTATGAACTCCAGGAACTGTTGAGCTAGAAAGTTAGGGCTTGAGTAATGTTCCCAGTCTATATTTGGGTAGTTGAAGTCACCCAATATGATGGTGTTTGGAGATACATTAATACCCTCCAGTGTCTTCAGGAAGGCTGTGTGGGGTTCCTGAGTGTGAGAGGGTGGCCTGTAGCATGCTACAATTTGTAGAGCAGTTTTGCCTATGGTTAGTTGCACCTGGATGGTTTCCGAAGCTTTGTGCGTTGCCACCAACCTGGAGGTGTGGGTATCCTTTATGAATATGGATACACCTCCTCCTTTTGTGGTGTGGTGCAAATTTTGGGGCCGGAACGCATGATATGAGGTAAAACCTAATAGTGCCGGGGTGCTCTCAGGAGCCTTGAACCAGGTTTCAGTTACAGCACAGACATCGATGTTCTCCATACTGAGAAGGGCCTCGAGTGCGTGCATTTTGAGATTGAGACTTCTGGCATTGAGCAGCATTACCCTCAGTTTCTTCCCATTTTTGTTTTTTAGGGTGGTAGGTTTAGAATTTGAGCCTTGCCTAAAAAGGCACTATGGGGGTGGCAAGAGCCTTAGCCAATATCCGGAATCCCAGGGGTGACAGGTGCAAGCCGTCCCTTGCGAAGCAGCGTGGCTTGTCAAGCATGTCATCCCAGGCAGACAGACACTGGATCCCCTTTGAATGACACCAGACATTAAGCCAATTGTTAAAGCTGATCATCTTGTCTCTATATTGTGGCATCATTCTTGGTGAAGGAAGGATACTGCTCAGGGTCAGGGTCATACCTGCATGGGCTACATAATCAGAGAGCTCCTCTATGTCTCTTTTCATGTAGTCCAGGGAGATACGTCTCAGGTCGTTCACACCAGCATGGACAATGACTGTGTCATATTTGTACTTACCGTGGAGTGACCCGAGTGCTTGTGTTATGTGGCAGATTCTAGCGCCCGATAGGCAGCTTACTGTGACCCTCTCCTTGTTCAGCCTGGTGAGTGGGACGTCAGTGTGTCTGACTATGGAGTCACCTATGACAAGTATGTTTGGTGTTGTATTTGGCCTTAAGGGCTGTGACTGCTTTGCACACTGATTTTGTGGTTTATGTGTTGCTTGTGGGGTGTCTTGAGGTAGCAGTTGTTTGGGTGTCTGCTTTGGAGGCCTTTGCTGTTTTTACTCAGAGCCTCCGAGTATGTCTTTGTGTGTTTATGTGTTTGATTCAGTGGTGTGGTAGCATTATGTGAGGCTGGTTTTGTGGTGTGTGTAGTTGCCTTCTCCTCCTGTCTGGTCTTGCCAGTCCTGAGTTGAGAGAGCTCAGCCTCCAGTTTGGCTAAATAGCTGCATCTCTCGCAAGTATTTGTGTTATGTGGGAGGAGGAGAGGGTTGTCTGTGTACATGAGGCAGTTATAACATTGCCTCAAGATTCCCAGATTCACCATCTGGACCGGAGAGGAGATTGACAACTGACCTTTGGACATGCTAGAATAATATTGGGAATTCCTTAATAATTGAAAACAAGGGCCAGTGGGGAGTGAGGGTGTAGTGCTTTTAATTTTTAGTGCTGACTTATATAATTGCTTTAGTGAGCAAGTGCCAGGTAACTTGAGTGCAATGTGTTACAAGTAACTAAATGCAAAAACGACAAACAGTAACTTTCTTTCAAGTGAAACAAGGAAATAAGTACAGTAAGCAATGCAGATATCACTAGTGATCTACAGAAGCGCTGAGAAGCCGTGTATTAGGTGGAATTAGCGTTCCAGGGAAATAACAAGCAAACAAACAACAAGCATATAAACAAAGCTAGATTCAGCAGGCCTGGATCTAGTCTATCCTACAGCAAACAAGGTGTACCAATTTCAGTAAGATACAGTTCAAATATTCAGGCACTATAAACCTTTAACCAGAAATTCCCAGCTCAGAAGGGCAGAGTCCAGCCTCTTCTCCCACAAGAGTCCAGACCACGAACCTTCTTAATGTAAAATAACTGGCCTGAAGCCCAAGTGCTTAAACCAGAACTAATACACTTGGATACTGGGCTCTCAATCAGCAGTTCCCAACTTAGAAGGATGAAAGCTACCTGTCCTGCCACCACAGTGCTTGCCACAAACCTTCCTAATGTAAAACAACTGGTCTGAAGCCCAAGTGCTTAATCCAAAAGACTTAGAATGATAGCTACACTTTAATCAAGTTACAACCAAGCAGTAATAAATACAATTGAATACTTTAGAGAATGTCTGGATTAGTGCTCAAGTTACACAAACAAAGCTAGATCCAGCAGGCCCGAATCCAGTCTATGCCACAGCAAACAAGGCGCACCAACTTCAGTAAGAAGCAGTTCAGATGTGCATGCACTATAAGCCTTTAACCAGAAATTCCCAGCTCAGAAGGGCAGAGTCCAGCCTCTCCTCCCACAAGAGTGCAGACCACGAACCCTCTTAATGTAAAATAACTGGCCTGAAAGCCCAAGTGCTTAAACCAGAATTAATACACTTTTAGAATAACAGACACTGAGCCCTCAATCAGCAGTTCCCAACCTAGAAGGATGTAAGCTACCTGTTCTGCCACTACAGTGCAGACCACAAACCCTCTCAGTGCAAAACAACTGGTCTGAAGCCCAAGTGTTTAAACGAAAAGGCTTAGAATGAGTTACACCAAGCAGTAATAAATACAACTGAGTATTTTTAAGATGATGCAAAAGTAAAATGAAGTAGGTAGAAACACAAGTACAGTAAAAGCAGATGAATTTTTTTTTTTTTTTAACCTGAACAAGTGCTGAGATCAAAGAAACAGATTTGAGTGCTGAAACTAGAAAACTGGCTAGTTATAAGAAAAAAACAAGCTAGAAGGCTTCCCTCAAACACAGAAGGGCTTGGGGGCTCAGAAGCCTACAAATAGTCTATACCACTTAACAGGAAAGGCAGGAAATAAGCTTAATTTTTTTTGTCTGTTTCCCAGATGCTCTCTTTGTACACAGTAGGAGTGTCTGAAATCAGAATATGATCTCACTGCACTCAGTTGAGTGAGCAAATGAGATGGGCCCAGAGGCAGGCTGAGGGGCGGGCAGTTTCAAGGCCACTAAGATTAACACCAAAACAAAAACAGGGAGGGTGAGTGGGAAAAACTGAAGAGCAGAGTTAAAACTGCTAGTTCAGTTAATATTCCTACAACACAGTTTAAATCAAATTAAATGCTGTATTTTTTTTTAAAAAGTGCAGGTAAAGGTACTTAAATTCTCTTATACGTCCAGTTGAATATAACCAAGTTCTTAGCCAGCCAAAGCTGAGGTTTTTAAGCAGAAAATATTTCACACTGTACCACTTAAATAGGCAAGGACAGGAAATCAAAGAATGTGGCTACCCCCACACCTGTAATTACTAGCAAATAACAAAATTCAGCAAACACTAACTTCAGTTCAAGTTACTGAAGAGCAGAGTTAAAACTGCCAGTTCAGTTAATATTCCTACAACACAGTTTAAATCAAATTAAATGCTGTATTTTTTTAAAAATGTAGTTATCCTTTCCTCTTCTATGAGACAACCTCCCTGGTGTTAGTGGTGAGGATTGAGGCTCCTTGATTGCTGGGCCAGGGCACGGTCGTCACATATCTGGTGGGAGTGGTGGGATATCCACATCACATATTAATTAGCTGGCACATACTAAATGGCTTGTAGTGGTGTGGGTATAGTGAATCCTGTAGCTCATGTGCAGTGATCTCTGAAAGTGTTTTGTACTGTAAATCAGCCATGCAGTGTATACTCAGAGTTCAGATCACAATTGTTTTATTTCTTTTGTTAGCTTAGTTAGTCAGGGTAAGCAGGCAGCATGTCAGCACAGGAGTATGGAAAGATGACAAGGAGCCAGCTGGTGGAGATGTGCCATGCTAGGGGACTGATGCATGGAAACCTGACTGAGGCAGACCTGATTGCAGCCTTGGTTACAGCTGCATCAGAAAACAGCATCCAGGAAGACAATCAGACTGGCAGTGGCGATACAATATCCTCGGAGAATGGACAGCTCAACCTTTCTGCGAAGGACAATCAGAGTGGCAGTGGAGATACAATATCCTCGGAGAATGGACAGCTCAACCTTTCTGCAGTGGACTTAAAAATCCAGCTGGAGCTAAAGAGACTCGAGTTGGAGGCCAGGTGTTTGGAAATAGAAGCCGAAGAAAAATAGCGTCAAAGGAAGCATGAGAGGGAAATGCTGACTCTTCACCAGAGTCATGGAGGTAATGGGGAAGGGAGTAACTGGACCTCAGAAACACAACATGTCAGTAAATTTCTTCCGTAATTTAAAGAGGGGCATAATTTTGATAGTTTCATTCACATGTTTGAAAGGGTATGCAAACAATATAGTGTTGACCAAAGGCTCTGGGTACGGGTCCTGACCCCCCTTACTCCATGGGAAAGCTGTAACTTGTATATCACAAATGCCTGACTCTGTCTGTTTTGATTATACTGCTGTAAGTGGTGGGAGGGTGGCAAAATGGCTAAGGTGTTTACCTTATAAACAGAAGAGTCAGGGTTTGATTCTCACATGGGGTAATTGGCTAGGCTTAAAAATGGCTCACAAGGGCAGTTAGCCTAGTACTAACCTATAACATTAAGTATACTGTTTGGGGGTTGGAGGGTGGCTTAATGGTTAAGGTGTTTGCCTTACAAACACAAGGTGCAGGGTTTGAGTCTCACAAGGGATAATTAGCTAGGCTTAAAATGGCTCACAAGGGCAGTTAGCTTAGTACTAAACTATGAACTAAATAAATGTCTGTTAGAATGTTTTAAGCTAACACCTGAAATGTATAGGAAGAAGTTTTGTGAGCATAGACGAAAGGTAGTTGAAAATGTATGTGAATATGTTGTTGAACTGAGCACTTATTTTTATAGCTGGGTGAGTGGATGTCAGGTCACCACTTTTGATGGGCTGGCAGACCTTTTGGTGAGGGAACAAGCCCTTAGCACTTTGCCTGAGGACATGAGGATCTGGTTAGCTGATAGACAATGTGCTACTTCAGATGAGTTGGGAAAGAAGGGAGACCTATACCTGGCCAGCAGGGCAGCCCTGCACAGGAAGGGGGACCCCCAGTACTACTCGTGGGTCTAAAGGAACCCACAGTGGACAGTACAGACTGCCCCAACAGAATCCGCCAGTAGCAGGGGAAGCCACTAGTCCAGGCACACGTTCAGGACCTAGGGTGAAATGTTTTGAATGCAACCAGTGGGGCCATGTGGTATATAGGTGTCCACGGAGGCAAGGTGGGGAACCAGAGGTGAGGGAGCCAGTAAGTGGGAAAGACAAAATGCCAACAGTAGTTGTCTTGTGACAACAAGGGTACCAAACTACCACCAGAGGTTATATCCTATTCTAGTGAATGGCAAAGAGGCCATTGCTAAGAGAGACAAAGCCTCTGATATAACCATTGTAAAGCCTGCACTTTACAGAGGAACACTACATGCCTGGGCAGTCTACTCCAGTCAGGACTTTAGGAGGGATCCCATTCCAAACACCTGTGGCTAGGGTTCACCCTGACTGGGAGAGTGGAAAAGGAAGCCAGCAAGTAGGTGTGTTTGAGGATATACCTGCAGATGTCCTGATAGGGAATGATTTTGATAGTGCAGCACCCTGCGCTTGTACAATTACACTTAGTCAGGCTTGGAGACAAGCATGTAAGTCTGGTAGCCTGGGGGAGACCCAGACAGACTGCATACTTGCAGCCAGGACTGGTGAGGTGGTTACTTCAGGGAGTGATCTACGCTGTAGCAGTGAGACTGAAGATGAGCCACAGCTGCTTGTGGGTACTGATGGTCCCTTGGACAGAGTGACTGCAAAGGTAGAGGTGAGTAGTAGTACCCAGGCTGACAGTGAGGCACCACTGTCAGAGGATGCCAGACTTCCTGTTGAAGGGGAGCTGGGAAGTGTTATAAGGAGAGAGTTGAGACAGGCTCAGGTCTCAGACCCTACATTGCAAGGCCTGAGGCAGGTAGCTAGGGAGGCACCTGATTCTCAAGGGAAGGGGGAATCTGTATACTGGGACAAAGGGTTACTATACAGAGAGTAGACCCCTGAGGGAGGGCTAGAAGGTGAGAGAATACAGCAGTTGGTAGTGCCTAGAGCTTATCATCTGGCGCTTCTAGCCATAGTCCACAATATTCCCTTTGCAGGTCATATGGGCATAAAACATACAAAGAGACATATTATGCAAAACGTCTATTGGCCTGGAATTTCCAGAGATGAAACAGGGTACTGCAGGACCTGTGGGCAGTGCCAAAAGGTAGGCAAGGCAGGAGACAAGGTGAGAGCTCCTTTGATGCCTTTGACTGTGATTGAGGAGACATTTCAGAGGGTAGCTATGGATATTGTGGGTCCTCTGAGTACCCCAAGTTCCACATGGAAAAAGTATATCCTAGTGATATTGGATTATGCTACACGATACCCTGAGTCAGTGGCTTTCTCCTCCAGTGAGGCAGAGAGGGTGGCAAATGCTTTGTTAGAGATTTTCAGCAGGGTAGGTTTCCCAAAAGAAATACTGACTGACCAAGGTGCCAATTTCATGTCAGACTTGCTGGCTTGTCTGTGGAAGTCCTATGGGGTGAAGCACATGAAGACCACCCCTTACCACCCCCAGACTAATGGTCTTGTTGAGAGGTTAAACTATGCAATCAAGTCCATGCTACTGGCATTTGCAGATCAATTTAAGAGGGAGTGGGACAAATATTTGCCCCATCTGTTGTTTGCTTACAGAGAGTTTCCCCAGGAATCCACAGGTTTTTCACACTTTGAGTTGCTGTATGGGCATAGGGTGAGGGGACCTCTAAATTTAATTCGAGATGAGTGGGAAGGTGAGTGTGAGTCTCACAAGGAGTCTGTTGTGGCATATGTCCTAAACCTCAGGACAAGGCTCAGGGAACTCATGGGCTTGGCCCAGGAGAACCTGGCAGAAACCCAACAACAGAAAAAGGTGTGGTATGACAGGAATGCTCGAGCTAGAGAATATGCTGTGGGGCAGCAGGTAACGGTTCTCATTCCTGTCAGACACAACAAGCTGCAAGCAGCTTGAGAGGGACCTTACAAGGTGGTGAGAAAGGTAAGTGATGTTAACTACATGGTGGAAGTGCTAGGCAGACAGCAGGGGCACAAATTGTACCATGTTAACATGACGAAAACTTACCATGATAGGGAGGTCCTTGTGCTGAGCATTTATAGTGGATTGCAGGAGGAGTGTGAGGGAGATCTGGGGACTGACCTCCTCAGTGAGGCTCGGGCTGACACCTTGGTGGAAGGGGTAGCAGTGTCCCAGCAACTATCTCCTACCCAGGTTCGAGAAATCCGAGCAGTGTTGCAGGAATTTGGGGACATGTTCACTGGGAAACCAGGGAGCACCCACCTGGTGCAGCACCAGGTGGATACAGGACCCCAAAGGCCTATTAGGCAGGCCCCTTATAGGGTGCCTGAGGGAGTCAAACAGACTCTGAGGGAGGAGGTACAGGAGATGTTGGAACTAGGGGTGATTCAAGAGTCCAACAGTCCCTGGGCCTCGCCAGTGGTATTGGTGCCAAAGAAGAATGGCATCACTAGGTTCTGTGTGGATTACAGGAAATTAAATAGTCACACAGAGTCGGATGCTTACCCCATGCCTAGGACAGATGAGGCCCTAGAGCAGCTGGGTGGGGCTAAGTATCTTACAGCCATTGATCTTACCAATGGTTATTGGTAGATGCCCTTGACTCCCAGTGCTAGAGAGAAGTCAGCCTTTGTGACTCCTTTTGGCTTGAATGACTTCACAAAGATGCTGTTTGGGATGAAGAATGCCCCAGCGACTTTCCAGAGGCTGGTGGATAATATCCTAGCAGGAGCAAGAGGGTTTGCCCTTGCTTACCTAGATGATATTCCCGTCTACAGCCATTCCTGGCCAGAGTACCTTCAGCATGTCAGGGAGGTGCTGGGCAGACTACGGAGGGCAAGGTTGTCCATTAAGCCGAGCAAATGTCAGGTGGGTATGGCAGAGGTCTCCTACCTAGGACATAGAGTGGGGAGTGGTAAGATAAGGCCAGAACCTGCCAAAGTGGAAACTATTCAGGCATGGCCTGCACCTGTTACCAAAATGCAGGTGAGTGCATTCTTAGGGACAGCAGGGTACTACAGAAAGTTTGTCCCTAGTTATAGTACCATAGCTGCTCCCCTTACAGACCTGACAAGGAAGAACAGGCCAGATAAGGTAGTGTGGACCCCAGCATGTGAACAGGCATTTCAGAAGCTTAAAGAAGCTTTGGAAGGACCCCCTGTGTTAGCCAGTCCAGATTACAGCAAATAATTTGTTGTGCAAGTGGATGCTTTGAGCCATGGGGTGGGGGCTGTACGTAGCCAGATTTCTTCAGAGGGAGAAGAGCACTCAGTGGTTTATCTCAGTCGTAGGCTCCAACCCAGGGAGGAATGCTATGCAGCTGTAGAAAAGGAATGTCTAGCTATAGTGTGGGCATTGCAGAAACTTCAGCCATATCTGTATGGAAGAAAATTCACTGTAATGACAGATCACAACCCTCTAATATGGTTAAACAGAGCCAGTTAGCAAAATGCCAAATTGCTAAGATAGAGCCTGGGGTTGCAAGCATATGATATGTCAGTGCAGCACCGCAGTGTTTGGAGTAGCAATGCCAATGCAGATGGGCTCTCAAGACAGGGAATGGGGTGAGGTACCCTCAGATAGACCTAACCCTCTCAAGCGACATTTCCCAAGGGTTACTTGAAAAACTAGCTTGAGTTCTCCGGGGGGGGGGGGGGGGTGAAGATTGGGGAAAGATAGGCGAAGGCTGCCAGCCTAGTCAAATAGAATTTGATACATAATTCTATCATTTGTATATCTAAATGTAAAATACAGGCTTGTGTTCTTAAATGAAAGAAAACACTGTAAAATGGGAACTTCAAGATTGTTGCAACATTGCCATCTGCTGTAAGGAAAACCAATCCAAGCATTTCAAATGTTCTTTGAAGTTACAATTATCTTAATGTTGGTGCTGAAGCGGCTAGTTGAACACATTCTTTCTATTGTCTTAACTTAAGGAATAACTACTAGAGTGTGCATATGAAATGTCTTTTATTGTTGTAGTTTCCGGAGCAGGTGTTAGATTGCTAAATAATGCAGTTTGTTGGCCTGGGAACTCCAGTCTAAGTATCAAAATGATGTAATGTGTATACTGGGAAAACCTAAGTGTCAAAATGATGTAATCTGGGAGGGCCTTAGCAGAGCTGTTTGTTAGTGAGTTTAAAAACTATTGTTGAGAGAGAGAGACTGTAAGCATTTTGTCTTGGACCATCAACCCCAGCACTGCTTATGCTCTATATGCATGTAAGTAGGATTGTAGCACTGTGTTTTCTCTTAAGAATAGCTAGAGATTAGAAAGTTAGATTGTGTTTTTCTTTGACATCAGACCTGTCCTACTGTATTATTTTAAGTTTCTGTGTGATCTCTGAACTCTTAGATATCTCTGTGGTGTAGTAGTTTTGTCTTGTGTTTTTAATTATTTATTATTTTAAAACCTTTACCTGTGGCTGGTTTGTGTAGAGATAAGTAGGCTCTAGAGTACATTGCATATTTATAGAGTTTATTGTAATAAGCCACTCTAATAAACCTTAGACTGAATAGTCACATTACCAAATGGATAATAATATTGCACAGAAATAATTGGACACCCTTTTAAGGGCCTTTGGGTAGCTGATAATTATTAGCTGGTGGTGGCAGTAATTGCTACCATATAGTCTGGGTAAAGGGGCACAGATAGAGAATCTCTGTCAGCCTTTCCCAGGAGTGTCTGTGAAGTTGTATAAATACTTATCTCAAAGTGAGTGTGGTGTGTCAGCTACCTGGGCAGGGGTACAAAGCACTGGTGGGACAGAAAGGGTACTGGAGGTTAGCTTGCCAGCTAGGCTAAGATCTGGACCCTATAGCTGTGCCAGTGGGGAGTCTTATTGGGGACCTGGAGAGCAATGGAGCAACCATCCCCAGACTGACTGTAATCTCTGTGTGCACTTAAGGGAAATTGTATTTTACTGTGTGTATTAGTTATCCTTTCCTCTTCTATGAGACAACCTCCTTGGTGTTAGTGGTGAGGATTGAGGCTCCTTGATTGCTGGGCCAGGGCACGGTTGTCACAATATAAATAACATTTTGTCTAGGAAATTTTGACAGAAGAATTCGGTGAGTTGTTATATAGAACTTCACAAAAGCACATAGTGCTGTAAATAATGATACATGATCTTTATAAAGTTGAGCTCAAAAATTAAGATCCACTACTGCCAGGGGAAAACTGCTAAAATATTGTGATGCAAAGTGTCTTATTAATAGGGAGTGGGGCAAATTGTCTGCTATAATATTGTGAAACAAAGTGTCTTATTAATAGGGAGTGGGGCTAGGAGTTTTAACTCTTAAATGAGTCTTCCTGTCTTCTGGATTTCTTTTGGGAGTTAGTCATTAGGAAAGACAGTCTGTCCAGTTCCATGTTATAAAGATAGACAAGCCTGATTGCCATCCAGACAACCAGGGATTATTTATTGGCTCTGGTACTGGAGGATCTGGGTAGTGGGATGGGAAGGAGCAGCTTTTTGCTGGCTCACCCACTCATAGGGAGGGTGTCTGCTAGAGATTTAATATGTCCCCAGTGATGGGAGCAGTGCCATAATCTCATGGTAGATTGCTCCAAGGAATCTGGCATTAAAGGAGGGAATGTCCAGCGCTAACTGACACCATATCCAGAAGCTCCTATAGCGCATCACACCTCTCAATGACTTTGCTCAAAACGTGTAGATAAACCCAGAAATACTGGGGAAACAAAGGCCCAAAATCAATGGCAACTTATAAATATTATTCAAATTCACTTGAAAAGTTAACAAAACAATAGGTTATGCATTAAAATCCATTTTCTGAACAATACGAATTTGAAACTCTGATGTATAGCATTATTGATCGACTGTGATCCTCAGTGATTTACCAGAGAATAAAAACACATTATAATGGACAGAGCAAAATTATGAAGCAAAATCAGGTATATTCTAAAAAAAAAAAAAAAAAAAAAAAAATGGCCTGGTGGAGAGGTATGCACACAGGACAGTGTATCTGACTCTGCTGGCTTTTCATTCTGAACCATTTCCCTGCTATTAGTATGGTCCCAGCCATAGAAGCAGTATCAAGGACACAGAGAAAAAATGAAGTACTGAGAGCAGATTCAGAGCAGTCAGTCAGCAGGAGAGCATGCAGAGGGAACAAAAAAGGAAAAAGCAGGTATGTTCCTGTAACAACCCAGATTAACCTTCCTTTTTCCTTTTCTCCTTAATTCCTCCTCACACAACATCCTATAGACATATGTAAAAAAAATATTTTTAAAATATTTTTATTATTTTCTTTTTCACCTTTTTCCATATTATATACTTATATTTTTAGAATTTGTGTAGCAAATATCTACTAAACTTTGTTTATGTAATTTCCTGCTATGACTATGCCTGTCTGCATGTGTATCTCATGTTCTGACTCAATGTGTTCATAATTTTTACCTTGTTTTGCCTGTTTCTGTGAATTACTTGTAATACCGTTGGAGCTTTTCTCCCTGGGCCTCCACTGAAAATGGACATATATCCAGCTGGACTAGCCCAGTCAACAAATGTAAAATAAAAATTAAAATAAAATAAAATTAAGCTATGTGTCCCATATGGGACATTGTTTGATTAATAGAGATAGTATTCAGACTATATAATTTGTGGGCAATAATCATGGAGCAGTACAGGTATGTAAATGGAGCTGATACCTTATTTATTTATTTATTTAACATTTGTTGACCGGGATAGTCCAACTGAGCTAGTGCCCTTTTTCAGCAGATGCCCGGTGAGAAAAAGCTCCACAGTACAATTAAGCAAAAATGACAGAAACTGACAATATGCAATAACAATACAATAAAAATTACAGGATTGTAGTAGAGGACAAAAAATATACAATAGAGAAAATAAGCAGCTGCTCTTTTAGGTACAAGCTAAAAAAATGTGGAAATTGCCTCATTTTTAATGACAACCAGTTAATTCTCAAACAAACTGATATGCCATGTGAGAGATGTATTTATACAATGTCACTGGAAGCAAAGCTCTCACATAAAAGTACTTTTAATATAAGGTTGTCAGTAGAACACACGCTGCACCCATCACACACAATTCAAAGCAGACATATTGACCCACATTTGCTGAGGCACTTAAATGTAACCTTCCTAAACAAAAAAGCCCTCCTAGATGAAGTACACATAACAAATACCCTCAGCAGCCCCAAATGCACTCTTTCAAAACAACACCCACATCAACACATATAGTTAAATCTCATGGAGCCTCTACCTCTAAGCCCATAAGGCAAGCCACCACACAATCCAACATTCTGGTCATTGGAGACTCCATCATGAGACACACTGATGTCCCTGTCTCCAGGCTGAGTAAGGAAAAACTCAAGGTCAGTTGCTTATCAGGGTCTAGGATCTGCCGCACTGTGCACTCACTCAGGCATTGGACCACAATTACCAATATGATTCAGTCATAGTCCATATGGAAATAAATGACGTGAGACATACCTCCCTGGACTATATGAAGAGAGACATCATGGAGCTCTCGGAATATGTGCCTCAGTCTGGTATGAGCATAGCATTGAGCAGCATTTACCTTCTCCAAGGATGATGCCACAATACGAAGAAAAAATGATTGACTTTAATAACTGGCTTAGTTTCTGGTGTCATTCTAAGGGGGTGAAATATTTGTCAGCATAGAAGGAGATGGTCAACAGACCATGCTGCTTTGCCAGAGATGGTCTGCACCTCTCCCCTCTAGGCTTTCTAATATTAGCTAAAACATTGTCTTCACCCATGGTGCCTTTTTAGGCAATGCCAAACTGAAAGCACTTCTGACATAGCAAATCAAAGCCAAGAAACTCTAAAGGTATTACTGCTCAATGCTAGGAGTCTAAACAAAACAACTCCACTCGCTAGAAGCTCTTTTTACATTACAAAATGCTGATGTCTGTGTGGTCACTAAGACATGGTTTAAAGCCATGGAAAGCACACCAACAGTGCAAGGTTATAATGCCTTCCACACATTTAGACCAGCTACTTCACAGGTGGAGGTGTCTCTATTTACATAAAAAATAAATATACTTCAAGGCTGGTCAAACAGGACAAGGCACTTGAGCTGCTCCATAGGCAAAATCCAATACCACTTCCTTGCAAGCTATAGGTCCCCCTCTATGACGCAGAAAACCTATACCATGTATTTAAACTTATTAGAAACTCTAACCATCCAACCCAATGCCATATTTATGGGTGACTTTAATTATCTCACTATTAACTGGGAATCCTATACAACACCAAATGTGCATGCACAGAGATTCTTGGATTTTGTAAGCACAAACTCCATGGACCAGTCAATACACCAATCAGGGGTGTAACCATACTGGATCTGGTCCTCACATATATGAGAGAGTGCTGCACACCCCCCTACTGCAATGACTTCCCTGGTAAGGTCAGACCACAAAATGGTCTCCTTCTAAGTAAAAAATAAAACCTGGACCCCCAGTTAAACCTGGAATATTCAGAAACTATTCTAAGGCCAACCTCCTGCTATTAAGTGAGAACCTGGAAACATTTCAAGCCCCCATAAACCACGAGGACACTGCTGTCTATGCAGAAATGTTCACAGAAACCCTGTACAAGCATTTTAATAGCTGCATAGAGGCAGATATACCCAGGAAGAAGTGCAGAACTAACTCAAAAAATAAGCCACCCTAGTGGAATCACAAAATCAATAGGCTGTATAACAGAAGGAAGAAAATCATGGCAAAAATTAGGAGGCGCAGCAAGCAGCAGGATAAAATCACTCTCATCAATTTAAACAAACAACTCAGAGAACAAATAAAGTCTACCAAAGCCACATTTGAGGTAAGTTTGGCCTCCCAGGCCAAGGACAACCACAAAGCATTCTTTAGCTACGTCTGCAACCTGAAAGGCAATACACAATTGTGTGCAGAGCGCATTATAAATGGAGCCACCTGTACTGTGCCAGAAGATATAGCAAATCTTCTGGCTGATAAATTCAGCTCCAACTTTACCATTCTCTCTCTGTCAACCTTCCCTGAGGAAATATCATCAAATATAACTCCCCCTACTATCACTAGGAATAGGTCCTAAATGCTCTCTCTAAGACCAAGAACACTGCATCAATGGGCCCAGACAATATCCTAGGATGCCTTCTAAATAGCATGAAACATAACCTATCAGGGCATCTGGAATTCTATTTAACTGTAGTCTCCAAACAGGCTTTGTCCCTCAAGAATGGAGAATGGCAACAGTCATCCCTCTACACAAAGGTGGGCCATCTACAGACCCTGGAAACTACAGACCCATAAGTCTCACTAGTCTTATATGTAAAGCCATGGAAAGAATTATCATGGAGATAATCAATAGAGATACAGTAAACTTCTGGACACTGGACCCAACCCAGTTTGGTTTTGACAAGGGCAGATCATGCCTACTCAACCTGGTGGACTTCTTTGAGAAGGGCATCAAAGCAATGGATGAGGGCAAAATCATTCACACTGCCTACCGTGACCTGGCCAAGGCATTTGACACAATAACCCCACTCAGATGTTGTTGACAAACTCAAGAGGGTAGGTCCAAACCTGTATGTCACCTGGTGGATAGCCAACTGGCTCGCAGACAGGACTCAAGAAGTTAGAACTGGGCGTCCACCTCTACAAAGTCCTTGGACCGCTCCTTGTTGGCATTTACTTCTCAGAAGTCAAGGCCAATGTCAGTGGTCTCTGGCTGAATAAATTTGCAGATGATTGCAAATTAGGAGCTGTCAATGAATCTCACACTGACACAAATATTCTCTAAGAGGGGCTGACACAGACAAACAACTGGTGTCAGAGCCGTGGACTAAAACTAAATGCCAAGAAATACATAATAGTATCCTTTGGAAGTCATCCATCCCTGGTAACTATTATATTGATGACAAACCCCTTAGAGTTGACCCAGTAGTCAGGGACTTAGGGACACACATAGATAGTAATCTAGCCTTTGACCATCACATGGCTACAGTGGTGAGGAAATCATTCTATGTTGTGCAACTTATAAACCAAGGCATGGCATCTAAGTCCAATGAAGTCATTGTTCCACTGTATTTGGCATTCGTAAGACCTATCACTGAGTACAATCCCCCTTTGGTATGCACCTAACCAGACATATCCAACAATTGGAACATCCACAGAGGTTCCTCACTGAAAGAATACAGGGCATAAGTAAAATGTTCTATGCAGCCTGCCTCAAGGCTCTATCCCTGTATTTTGTCTCCTACAGGCTTTTGAGGGGTGATCTATGCCTGGTGTACAGGGCATTGTCAGACCCCACTCTGATGGACCTCCTGCATATCTGCAAAACAAACAGAACCAGAATTACCCTTTCTAAAGACTTAAACTTTGCCTGTGATATAAATAGGACATGCTGGAGAGATAGGTATGTTTCCCAGAAACTACCCCATGTATGGAACGGGCTCCCCATCCATGTGAATCAGAGTTCCTCCTTAACCCAATTCAAGTGCAACTTGGACAATTGGATGGGAAATCAGAAATTCATCCCTGGTTTGGCACAGATGTCTCTAATGGACACAGGCAACCTGTAAATGGTTAATCTCCCAGGCCCATGCATACACTTATCAAGGGTGTTAGAACTTGTTAGAGATTTGGGATACATGGCTAGGCTTAAAAAGGCCCTTGTGGTCATTAGCCTAGTAAACACCTATGAACCTATGAAAATTAGTAAGAAATACATTTAGTATAAGATAGTTATCTTGAGGCAGGTTGTGACAATGAGCTAGCAAAAAGAAAATACAATAAAAATAGTCCTCTATGGAGAAATGTGCATTTTGAATGCTTATGTTTTACAGCAATAGTGTGTGAGATTGTTAATTATTTGGTAGTTGCAGGTGGGATATAGGCATCATGTTACCAGAAGTTAGGAAGTGAAGAGAATGATTAGAAGTAGGTGACTGTTAATTAATTTGTTAGGTGGTTAGTGTTATAGAAATAAAGAGGAGAAGGGAGGAATAGGAAATGAGATAGAGAGGAAAGAAAGTAATGTGGGAGAGAGAGAGGGGTTCAAATGGGGTGATTGCAGAGACAAGACCAGGTGCTGTTTAGGTCATTTTTAAGAGTTTTCTTGAATTCATGGACATGGCAAATGTTTCTGAGGGTCAAAGGGAGCTTGTTCTATGATAGAGTGGGAAGGTAGCTGTAGAGATTCTGTCCAATAGATTTTCTAGGCTTATGAATCTGTAAGAGACATTGATCAGAGCTTCTGAGGGATCTGGGGGGGGGGGCAAGAGAGGATAGATTAGGGCAGAAGGAGGGCTTGTTCAGGATAGAATGGATGATAAGAAGTTGCATAAATAAGAGTTGATTGGGAAATTCAAGCTAATTAAGACTGTTGAGAGCATGATAGAGTGGTGTCATTTTAAGGGCAGATTAGCTGCAAACCTTGCTACTTTGTTGTAGGTAGTTTTGAGTTTGGAGAGTAGAGAGGACTGTAGGTTACTTAGGAATTATGAGCCATATAATAGGTGAGGGAGAAGATAAGCTTGAGCTAGTGAAATTCTGGAGTTAGGTGTGAGGAATTTTTTATTTCTGTGCAGAAGGCCAAGCGTTTGGTGGGTTTCCCTGATACAGTGATGCACACGGATTTCAAATTTAAGTTGGTCATCTATGATTGCTCCAAGGAGTTTGGTGTGGGTATCAGCTGTTATATTAGTGTTGTTAAGGGAAGAGATGGTGAAGGAGAATTTAATATGGTAGAGGGGTTTAGGGAGGAAGAGAAGAAGATCAGTCTTTTTAGGGTTAAGTATGAGTTGGTTGTCAGAAAGCCACTTTTCAGCGAGGTTAAAAGATGTTTGTATCAAGGTAAGCAGGTCAGAGGGATTGTCAGCAGTGGGCATGATTGAGGAGTTGTCTGTGTACTGTATGAGGGATGACTGAGGACAGGAAGAGTGAAGTTAGTTAGTAAAGATGTTAAAGAGAAGGGTGCCTAGGACTGAGCTTTGTGGGATGCCCATTTTGATGGGGAGATAGGGGAATAGAACAGAGAGCCATTGGACGGATTGCTGTCTATCTGTGAGGTAGCTGTTAAACCAGGAGATAGTTGGTGGGGATTGATTAAGTTGAGATAGTTGGAGAGACAGTGTAGTTGATTCTATCTTCCTAACAAACTCTTCCAGTGCTGGGAGTGTACCTCCCCACACTAGAAAATGCACATAAACATTAATAGACTAGGAGGAAAATTTCTGCAAACATAAAACATGTCAAAGTTGGGGAATATTATAAGATATAAAATGTACTCATACTTTAATGGAATATATCTAAGGGAATATCTTATGGTTAGATTATGATGATAGATAAAGTCTCGATCTGATATGTAGAAGCACAATCTTGTGAAGGAGGTAATATGCGCACATTAGTAGACTGCAATTTTATCTGTAATGTTAGCAAACTAATTATTTGCTATGTAAAAGTTCTGAAAACAGATGAAATGACTGAAAAAGTTTAACAATGGAACTGATTTTATTAAAATAGCTAGTATACATTAGCAACGTTAGATGGAATAAGGAATGTTATGATGTAGATAACCTTTAGGTAGCTATATATGGATGTAATATATATATCTGTTGTAAATGATCTATGAATTAGAGTACAGAATGCTATCTATAGGAGATATTTTAATGTTTACTATACTTATTAATGTTTAGCAAAATGAAGTATTGTTTTTAGAAGTTGGTAATGCAATACATTAAGGCAGTGATGTGTAAAGTATGGGGGCATGTTGGTTGCAACCTGATTGGTTGGAAGACAATTTGAAGTTAATGAACTGTAATAGAGAGTGTTTTAAAAATGGTTTTAATATTTTTTACATTTGTATATGGTCTGATGAAGCCACGCACAGAGGTGAAAGTGCTTACCGATCATTAAAAGCTTCTTGTTTATATTTTGTGTGGTTTGGAGCCATACTTCATACTACTGTTGCTATTTTCCTCATTGCTGCTGCTTTGGTCTGTTTGGTGTAACAGTTTACGTTTATCAACTGGTTGTTTATCAGTTTTCTGTTACATACCTGTCAGTGCCCCTGATTTCACAGACTGTCCCTGGTTTAGCCTCATACTTTTGCTCTCTCCCTTGTAAAAAAAAGTTTGATTTGCTAGTGAATCATTCAGGATTACAGACAGGATAACCATATGAAATGTCGGGACTCTTCAGAGTGAGTGAAACATGGAAACTGAATGGCCAAAAAAAAAGCTGATTTGCATATATTAAGTCCAAGATGACCATTTCCAGGAATATTCCCTTTTCTCTGAGTTATGGCAATCTTGGAGTTGGGATATATAAGCTTCAGAGCACAAGAAATTTAAAGGAGAAGAGCAATGTTTGAGATTCTCTCTTCTGCACATTCGGTCTTTTTTTTTTTGGCATGTTTGCACTCAGCATTTCAAGTGCCAACATTTTAAAAGGGATGCTTACAAACCCAGAGGTGACCTCTGTCTGGCATATAAGGCAATCTGGGACCCCACCTTGATGGAACTGCTTCATATTCACAAGTCAAGTTCCACTCGAGTAACCCACACACGTGGCCTCAACCTGGTCTGTGACATCAGTAGGACTTGCTGGCGGGACAGATTTGTGTCCCAGAGACTCCCCCATCTATGGCATAGACTCCCTCTCCAAGTCAAGCAGAGTACTACTTTAACCATCTGGATAACTGGATGGGAAATAGAAAATACATTCCCTGGGATTCCACCCATGTCCCTGCTGGACAGGTGCATCGGGTGATGATTTGTCTATGCATGGGCTAAACTCTTGGCTAGGCTTTTAAGGGCCTCAGGGCCAATATCCTAGTAACATCCTATGATCCTATGACATCAGAGTTTCATATTTCTTATTTCTCAAAAATGCATGTTGATGCAAAATGTGTTATCCTTTTAACATTTGAAGACAATTAGAGTTATAATAAAGTGCATTCCTGAGTTCTTAAGCCTTTATTCCTGCTATTATTTTTGGTTTATTCTTGAGCAAAAAAGTTGAGAGTTATAGTATCTGGCACAGCTCTCAATCATCCTGAATTCCACTGGACCACCTGTTTTTAAGCTTAAATAAGCTTAATCCCCTGATTGCCCAATTTGGGTGCTTGTTCCCCCGAGATTTGCAGTAAAGCGACCTCTGTTTTGGCTGTAGGTGTCTTAGCCAATCAGAGCATCACTTTACTGAATATCATTTGCATGCTGCTTGCCAGTTTCACCATTTCTTTCATAACAACCCATTGCTTACATGCGGAAACACAGACCTGATGTGTTTTGGTCTTCAGTTAGGTCCACTAGTCCGCCTATAATCAATACAAATAGAGGAGCCTTAGTTTTGAAGAACAGTTATTCGGTGAATGAACTTATCATGTCGCTGTCATGGTGAGGACTTTGCAAAGCTAGAAGCTACCAGGTATAAAGAAGAAGAAGAAGAAGAAGAAGAAGAATGAAGAACTTGGGGCACGGGTTTCATTATTGCTGATTCACCTACTCAAGTGAATGTGGACCATTTTTCTCCTTTTGGAGGTGAGCTATATCACGCCGAGTTGCTGGAGTATTTGTGCACATTAGATCTGAGTTTTGCTGCCATCTTCTGGACTCGAGTTTTGGATTTTTATTTTAATTCTTTCTTCTGTGCTAACCTTCTTGTGACTGGTAAGTTAATGTTTTCTGACAAATGGTTAACCCTTGAGTTAAATGTATTTTATGTAAGATATGCAGGTCTTTAACACATATCCTGGTATTCTAGCGTTTTTCTAAGTTTCTAGGCAATATTTAAAATCTGTCCTTGGCAAACCACTGACTGAAGTTAACCAGTCATGACAGACGTTTGAGTTTTAGACCTTGATTTTCTTCATGAAATGCATGTTAATACATATCCTGTTATTATAACATTATTTTAAGTTTATAGGAGGAATATTTAAAATCTGTCCCAAATGTTTGGACCTTTGCCCCCCCCCCCATTATTTAATGCTGTATCCAGATTTCTTATGCTAACAGGTGAGAGGTATTTGCCTCATATTTTTGGGCTGTTCTTCATAAAATGTGCTATCTTCTGGCAAATCTCTGACTGAAATTACTAAATAATGTCAGACATTTGAGTTTCAGGCTTTGGTATTTTCCAGAAAATATATTCTAACATGTATACTGTTATTCTAGTATCTTTCTAAGTTTATAGAAGCAATATTTAAAATCTGCCCTTGATGGTTGGGCTTTTGTCCCCCTTCATTATTCTATGTTTGTGCAGAGTTCTTGTGCTAACAGGTTGAGAGGTATCATCCATGACTTTTGCCTCATATGTTTGGATTGTTCTCACAAAATGTGTTGTTCCCTGGCAAATCACAGACTGAGGCCATTAAATAATATCAGACATTTCAGTTTCAGACTGCGGAATCTTTCAAAAAATATATTCTTACACAAATCTTGTTATTATAGCAAGTTTAAAGGAGCAATATTGAAAATCTATCTGTAATGTTTGTGCCTTTGTCCACCTTATTATTTTATGCTTTGTCCAAAGTTCTTGTGCTAACATGTTGAGAGATTTGTCTTATTGTGTGTATTGCTTACATATTATCTGTGTTGTGAAAAATGTTTTAGCACTTGTCTTAAAACCAGCTTTCTTAAGTGTGAGGGTGGGAGTGTATTACTTTTATTTTTATTTATTTGTATTTCTTTTCCATTTTAATTTTATACTGCTCTCTGAAAATATGTATAATCCCATATTGAGTCTGTGTATATATAGAACTCCTTTATAACTTATCTAAAATTATGTCCTATCTTTATGTAGCTGAACATGTGTGGGTGTGGCCATTAATGTGGTCATTTGCATATGCATATATTATGTTGATTAGGTGTCCCTGATTGTAAGATCTTTTGTCCCCGATTCTCTAACCTGGAGGTTGAGAGGTAAGGTATCTGGTGTTCTGGCAGTATGTATAAAGCTCCCTGAAAGAGAAAACGATCCCTAAAAATTGGAAACATCAGCTTTTCTTATAATCCATGGTAAGCACTGAGATAAGTTATTATGGACTGCTGATTTCTAGTGCTTACCTTGCTCATGTTCAGTCTCTGATTATTAGCTTTTTCCTAATAGGGTCATTTCACAACTCTGTTTCAGTTAGAGCATAATCTGAAAATGAGTTTATTTTTTCCCAAAATTTTCCCCAACCAGCAGCAGCTTTTGTGGGGAACCTTACACAGTCAAGGACGATTAAAAGGACTTGCCTGCAGCCACTGGTACTGCGGGTGCCTAAAGCTGGCTATGATGTTAGTTTTAGTGGAGAGAATGTCCATAAGCAGGATTTAATTAAGCCAAGGGCAGTATGTCAATGGTTAAATACTTATTGAAAATGTGTAGCCTGCTATTTGACAAAACATTGTTACTATAACCAAAGTTATCTTTGAATTTTAAAGGCAAAATAAATAACAGTTATTATTACCCACTGGATTTATTGTTTTTAAAAAAGAAATACAAATCATGTTCTAAGTTACATGACAAGACTCCCAGCAGCTATCTTTGATTTCATTGGAATGAGATACCACTTAGTAAAAGGTCTCTCTCATCAGTAACAACCTTTAAATATTTATGCAAAACACACCAAAATTCTTAATTAAATGCAGCTTCTGTGGAATCATCTAAATGTTTCTTGTTCACCTAGTGTAATACCTAACTACTGTTTTTTTATAGTATTACACATTGTAAGTGCCTTATTAGACACCTCTTATATCACAGTTTATCTTCAACCATATAACTGAATCGATCTATACTTGCCATTGTATATCATACCTGCAGACTGGGGACACCTGACCATCAAACCATCCTACAAGTCCACACAGTAGCATTTTTACCAAAATAAAGATCTAAATTGGTTTTGAATTCATTAATGTTCTTTCATTTTTTTAAGACAGACAGGTAACTTGTTCCATAGCTAACTAGTCCTTGAGAAAACTAGTTACTCTATCATTTCAGTTTCAAATCTTAATAATCTTATTCTTTTCCACTTGATAGCTGCAGACAAAGACAATCAAATGAAAAATCATCTTGAAATACTTTGTGGACTAGAAGAAAATCACCCGTAGTCTGTGATATGCTAGGGATAATAGACCTACATATAACAATCTCACATAAATACAAGACCAAAACCTCAAGCAGTTCTAATGTAAAAAAAAATATTGGTCTTTTTACTTGCATGCTGCAATATTTTGTCTCAGAGCATAGAAATAATACTGTCAGTAATTTTACTGACTGTTTAAGTCATCTTTATTCATATTAACATTTTTCTGTTTAGACATAATTTTTAGGTGATTCCATATTGAGAATGGAAGATATGAACTTCTCATAAAGACCATAGGAGTCATCAATATTTTCCATATCCTAAAGGTTTTTCAGATGAGATCTACGTTTAACATATAAAGTCATGCTCAATCCAGTCCATTATGAAAACCTGTGCATGGAATATACAATGAATGGAGCTAACACTAGATATGTAAGCCCACCATTAAATTTTATTTATTAGAATTTCTTTATTGGCATAGGGTACTGATTTCAGTGGACCATTTTCAAACCCAGCCTGGGCTGTAAAATAAGACAACAGTGAATGATACTCTTAAGTAAACATTTAGATTAAACACATATAGAAGAATAAGAAAGGAGATGACAATGAATATTCAATCGTGTCCATATAACAGAATAATCACAGTGGCAGGTTTGTCATTCATTATAAACTGTTTACAATATATAAGAGAATTACACTCATTGAGATAAATAAACTGCTGGAAATAAAAACAAAAATGTATAACAGCAAACACCAGCGGAAAAAAACAGTGCCAGGAGTTATAAAAAAAGTTTATTCGCTCATAAAATTAAAAAGGTAAGCGCTTTCACATCTGCTTCATCAGACCTTCATCAGAAAATGAATGAACTAGCATGCTTATATATGCAAACATCAATCAAAGTGAGGCAAACAGGTTGAACCAATCACTTGAAGCATTATATTAAACCAAGCACAGAGCATATGCATAATAAAAAACAATTAAACTAATAAAACAACCTGTACAGGAAATAAAATCACTCAAACATTCCTGAAAAATGTGTCAATACACTTTCAGTACTGATCCAACATTGATCTGTTTGAAGTAAGTACTATAAAAAGTAATAGGTTCATAGGTTCATATGTGAGTACTAGGCTAATAGCCCTGGAGCCAACACAATCCTAGCCCAAAACCATACCCAGACATCCTGTTGCTGGATGTTAGTTCCCTGTACCTCTATCGAACAAGGCTGTTGAAATGATCCCTGGGGTAAATTTCCTGTTACCCATCCACTCATCAAGATTTTTCTTGAAGAGGGCCAGTGAGGTGCTCTGCTTGACATGAATGGGGATTTTTTTCCAGAGTATGGGTAGTCTCTGGGTAAGGAACCCATCCCTCCAGCAGGTTCTGTTTATTGTGGTGATGAGGTTGAAGTCCTTGGACCGTGTGGTGTGGAGGGATTGAGTCTTTTTCAGATGAAGCATGTCTAGTAACACTGGGTCCAACATGGCTTTGTATGCCAAGTAGAGATTGCCTCTAAGTAGGTGATATGAGATGGAGTATAGGTGCAGTTTTTTTTTTGAGTCTGTCTGTGTAGGCAAAGTGTTTGAGTCCTAGGATCCTCTTTGTGAGGAATTTCTGTGGCCTTTCCAATTGTTGTAGGTGTCTAGTAAGGTACATGCCAAATGGGGCATTGTACTCTATAATGGGTCTAATGATGGATGAATAGAGAGGGATTATGACCTCCTTCCTGGATGAGAAACCATTTGTAATGAGGTGTGCCACATAGAAGGACTTTCTAAGTACAGTGGCCACATGGTTGTTGAAGGAGAGGTTGTTATCCACTTGTGTCCCTAGATCTCTTATCACATCTTGGGAGTTGAGACAGCTACCATCAATGTGGTAGTTCATGGGTATCATGTTTTTCCTAAAGGGGATGATGATGCACTTTTTGGCATTGAGCTTAAGACCATGGTTCAGGCACCAGTCGTTGGTATCAGTGAGGCCTTTTTGTAGGATGTCGATGTCAGCTTGAGAGTCAATAATGGCTCCTAGTTTCAGTCATCTGCAAACTTGGTTAACCAGAGTCCTTTGGTTTTTGGCCTGAACTTCAGAGAAGTATATACCAAACAGGGGAGGACACAGGACTGATCCTTGTGGGACGCCACTTGTGACTGCCCGGTAGTCGGATTTGGAGTCCGCTACTTTCACCCTGTGTGTTCTGTCCATAAGCCAATTGGCTAGCCATCTTATGATGTAGGGGTTAAAATAATGCAACAATATACATATAATATATATAAGAAATGTATATAAATAAAAGTGTATATAATGGCATTATATATATTTTAATAACACTCAGCAGTTGTCACTTTCTAAGGCTTCATCCCTTTAAAATAGGTCTTAATGGGACTTTTTCATTAAGACCACTGCCCTGATCTGCTCTTAACCTAATCATCCAGTTGACCTCCCTCGTTTCAGTGAGGTTTTTAATATCATGATCAATCACCATGAACCTAAAAGAGTGTCTCGCATCAGTGGTCATAACATGTTTGGACAAGGCGTTGTTGGCAGAAGCACAACTGATACTGTATAAATGCTCCCTAATCCTGTCTTTCAGAGGTCTATCTGTCTTGCCTACATAAAATGCTTGGCAGACCATGCAGCTGGCAAGGTAGACCACATGTGGAGTCAGACAGGTTGTGTGCACCTTAAAATCAAACCTACGTCCATTATCAGGCTGTTGAAAACACCCACTACTGTCTACATAGTTACAAAAATTACATGGTCCACATGCCAATGTACTGGCTCCACACTCAGACACACCAGGTTTCTGGTTATCTGAATAGCATAATAATCTTTTTAGATTTTTATTATTATTATATAAGAATCTGGGAGTATCACCTTCAAGCATCTGGATGTTGGGGTCAGTTGTTAATATGTTCCAGTGTCTCTTGGAACATTCATTGTCATCCTAGTGTCAGTGGTGTAAGTTAGAGGAAGAGAGATATTAGTAAGTCTAATGGGAGTTGGTCTCCTACCATTGGAATCAGTGGAGTATTCAGTGTAGTATGGTTTGGCTATACTGGATCTAAGTGGAGGTATGCTACAAAGTATATCATCAACCTCCTTTTCTTTATAGCCTCTGTCAGTCAGCTTGCCTTTTAAGCATAACAACTCAGATTTAAAACCATCATCTGTCACATTCAGCCTAGAGGCTCTCAACCCCTGTCCCTTGACTATATTCTTAAACACATGTGATGGGTGCATGCTATCTCGATGCAACAGGGAATTCCTATAACAGGGTTTCCTATATATACCAGTACAGAGGGAACCATCAACCTGTCTGGTAAAAGCACATCCAAAAATTCAGCTTGAGTATCTGAATAGTTCAGAGAAAATTTCAAAAAACTGGTAGAGGAGTTCAAATCTTGATGAAGCTTCATTAACTCATCAGTACATCCTGTCCAAACATGGAACAGGTCATCTACAAATCTACGATAGAACGTGACATATTGATGAAAACTTGATGTTGAAAACATACACTCCTCTTCCCATTGAGCCATTGCCATATTGGAGTAGCTATTGGCAGTGGAGGTGCACATAGCCACACCATCTCTTTTTTGGTAATAAACATCTTCAAAGACAAAAATGTTATTCTTGAGTACTATTCTCACACAAAGATCTATCAGGTGACACCCTGAAGGATCATATGCACTGTACTTGGACAAGTATCTACCCAGATAAATCAAACCAGCCTGGTTAGGAATCATGGTAAACAGTGACTGTACATCCATAGTGACCAGCAGGTACCTCAGATCTGTCAGTTGTATTTTAATATAGTCAAAAAGAGCTCTTAAAAACTGTTTGGAGTCCCTTAGCACTACCTTATTGGATGTAGGTGCTTCTCAACAAATATAGAGAGGGGCTCCATGCTGTAACCACAGCCAGCAACAATGGGTCTCATTGGTGGTCTGTGGCTATCCTTATGGATCTTTGGAAGACTCTGTATGACAGGAATCAATGGCTCACTTATCAGAAAATAGTTATACAAGTCAAGACTGATTATTTTATCTTGTAAACAATTACTCAATGCACTCCTAATAGTTCTTATAAGACAATTTATGTATTTCTTGGTGATAGTGTAATACCGATTATCACCTAAGATTTCTTTCATAGAATTAAAATAGTCTGACCTGTCCATCACTGCTATAGCACCACCTTTATCAGCTGGTCTAATGGATATAGTCATGCCATTTCCTAATGTATGTAGAGCTGTCTTCTCATAATGAGTAAGGTTACTATAATAATTAGTTCTGGAGTCTCAAAGGTTTGATGCAAATCAGTTTCTACTAATTTAACAAATGCATCTAGAAGAGGGTGTGGATTAGGCATAAACAGGCTCAGTTTCTTGAAAATATTAATATTAGCATCATCAGTATCCCCACCCCCAAACTGTATTTTCAGGGAAACATTCCATACAAACATCCTAATATCTAGAACAGTATGTGTCACATCTCCATGTTGTGCAGGTATAAAGGAAAGCCCCTTTCCCAGTACATTTAACTCATGGGGGGGGGGGTCAAACATCTCTTGAACAAGTTCCAAACAATCAAGTTGTGACTTGTCTCCACATCTTCTTGAGTGATTGACTTGTATTCTGTTCCACTGGCAGTTTCCTCTTTGTCCTTCCTCTGCTCTGTGAGCAATTCCTGTTGGAACATTGGTCCTGGCCAATGGGTAAAAGGAAAGAAATAGAGCCATTGCTGGACCCGGCATTTCTGCCATGCATGCTGTTGTTAAGACTCGTTGGTGTTTTCCATCTCACATCATTGCCTAGCACTAGGGTTATAGCCCCTTGTAAGCCATTCACCCCATTTGTATCAGCATCACTGTTCATAGAAGAATGATTATCAGCAGACCTCTCAGTCACTGTGCTGCTAGGTTCCTTATTGCAAGATCCATTATGAGACTTAGTATTAGTAGAAAAAAACTGTAGTGTCATTCCTGGATGCTGTTCTTGTTACACCCATGGAAATATTAGTATGCTCATTACTATTGGCAGTCTGATTGGAGGTTAAGCTAGAGCTACTACATGGGGGGATACTGTTCTTGGGCCAAGTGAAAACATTTCCCAAGTTAAAATCCCTACTGTCCTCTCAATCTGAAGCCACTTTTGCTGAAGCAATTTTCTTTCAAATAGTAAAGCAGTGTCAATAAGTTTATCAACTGATGAGTCCACCATGCCCCCAGGGAAGCACTCATAGAGACCATTCAGTTGCTAATTAATCTTTGTGGTAAGGGCTTCTTCCTCAGGTTTAAAAAAGTCAGTTAGATTCAAATAATTAAAGCTCACCTCTAGATTAAGCTTCTACCACCTTGCAGGCAGGGTTGGATACTGTTCACCATAAGTCTGCATTTTCAGGATCCTTACGCCTCTGGGTGCAATTCTTTTATGTAGACAAACCTCAAAATGCTGTCACTGGGTCTGGAGGTGTTTAAGTTTAAGAAGATTGTATTCCAGGTCACTGACTGCTCTAACAAATGCTTCAACATCCATGCTAAGTTCACCTCCCATTTCCTGTCTGTTGACCTCCTCTTGTAACATTAGGGGGTTGTCCTTCCTCAATAGGGATTGTATGAGCCTATCGTGTCATTTGCCAAGCCCTCTAGCAGCATTCTGGGAATTGTAGTTCACTGAGCCATGTCAGACCCCCTCAGCCATGCTCCCAACAAGTGTAGTAAAAATAAAGAGAATAAAAAAGTGAATTACACTTGTTGAGATAAATAAACTGCAGGAAATAAAAGCAAGAATGTGTAACAGCAAACACCAGTGGAATAAAACAGTGCCTGGAGTTATAAAAAAAAATATTTTTTCGCTCATAAAATTAAAAAGGTAAGCGCTTTCACATCTGCTTCATCAGACCTTTTACAGAAAATGAATGAACTAGCATGTTTATATATGCAAACATTAATCAAAGTAAGGCAAACAGGTTGAACCAATCACTTGAAGCATTATATTAAACCAAGCATAAATATAGCATATGCATAATAAAAAAAAATAAACTAATAAAACAACATGTATAGGAAATAAAATCTTTCAAACATTCCTGAAAAATGTGCCAGTACACTTTCAGTACTGATCCAACACTGATCTGTTTGAAGCAAGTACTATAAAAAGTGATATAAAATAATGCAACAATATACATATAATATATATAAGAAATGTATACAGATAAAAATGTATATAATGGCATTATATATATATTTTAATAACACTCAACAGTTGTCACTTTCTAAGGCTTTGTTCCTTTAGACTAGGTCTTAATGGGACTTTTACATTTTGTAATGTATGTAGAGCTAAGTGATAATAGGTATTACACTGTTATCACCAAGAAAGACATAGATTGTCTTATAAGAATTATTAGGAGTACCTTGAGTAATTGTTTACAAGATAAAATAATCATTCTTGACTTGTGTAACTATGTAGACAGTAGTGGGTGTTTTCAACATCCTGATAATGGACGTAGGTTTGATTTTAAGGTGCACGCAACCTGTCTGACTCCACATGTGGTCTACCTTGCCAGCTGCATGGTCTGCCAAGCATTTTATGTAGGCAAGATGGATAGACCTCTGAAAGACAGGATTAGGGAGCATTTATACAGTATCAGTTGTGCTTCTGCCAACAATGCCTTGTCCAAACATGTTATGACCACTGATGTGAGGCACTCTTTTAAGTTCATGGTGATTGATAGGATAAACCCCAGTGTCCGAGGTGGCGCTATTAGAAACCACACTGAAACATGGTAGGTCAACTGGATGATTAGGTTAAGAGCAGATCAGGGCAATGGTCTTAATGAAAAAGTCCCATTAAGACCTATTCTAAAGGGACAAAGCCTTAGAAACTGACAACTTCTCTGCTGTTATTAAAATATATATAATACCATTATATACATTTTTATTTATATACATTTCTTATATATATTATAAGTATATTGTTGCATTATTTTGTATTACTTTTTATAGTACTTGCTTCAAACACATCAATGTTGGATCAGTACAGAAAGTGTATTGGCATATTTTTCAGGAATGTTTGAGTGATTTTATTTTCTATACATGTTATTTTATTAGTTTGTTTTTATTATGCATATGCTATAGTTATGCTTGGCTTAATATAATGCTTCAAGTGATTGGTTCAACCTGTTTGCCTCACTTGGTGGATGTTTGCATATATAAGCATGCTAGTTCATTCATATTCTGTAGAAGGTCTGATGAAGGGGATGTGAAAGTGCTTACCTTTTTAATTTTATGAGTGAATAACCACTTTTATAACTCATTGCACTGTTTTTTTTCCGCTGGTGTTTGCTGTTACATAGTTACACTATATGCTTTATATATAAAATGTAAGAGGATAGGAAAGCAGTATTGAGGGGAGTTGGATAGGGTAAAGAGAACTGAAGGATAAATGACGTAAGTGTGGGAGGAAAACAAGAAAAAGGTGGTTGTTACAGGAAACTGTAAGTTGTTTAGGGAGAGAATATTGACAGGGAGAAATTATGTCAGTGATTCTTAAAGATTTGATGAGATGTTATTTAAGAGCTGATCTCAGTTCTGCATATGTGTTGGTATTACTAATGTTGAAGGGAATTGATTCCCAGAGTTTTGGTGCCAGAACTGGAAAATAAATACAAATAAAAAAACACAGAGTAGGTACATTCATCAAAGACTCTTAATATTATGGAATAAGATAACAATACTAATAAGATCTACATTTTCATTAGCAGTGTACAAAAGGAGCCCTGACACATCTATGTGTATAACAGAAATTACTACCATGAAAGAATGGCAGTCAGGCTTTTAGATAACTGGAAGATCACCAGCTAAACCTCTGAACCTATAAAGATTTTTCTCTCCTTAACAGGAATACAAATATTGCAATGACTGCTTTAATTGCAATACTAATTGTATCCAAGTTATTTATTTATTTATTCATTCAACATTTGGTGACTGGGCATATGCACTGGTTCAAAGACCCTTTTTGACCATAACCCCAGCCATAAAAATAATAACAAAAGAACATACTGTCAGCAGTATTGCAACAGTAAACAAAACAAAAGAGAGAAAAAAAATGTTTTTTACATAATAAATTTTAGTGCTGTATAATCATACCATTATAGGTATAAAAAATGCTAATATAGATAAAAATATATACAATACAATACAGAAGATCTATGAACCATGCAGGGTAAAATGCGTGGGAAAGATTCAGAAAGATTCTCTCTATTTGCACTAATTGGCAAATGTGGATTAGTCAGTTAGTATAAAGGTAAGACTCCCTGATTGAGAGACATGGAAAAGCAGCACAGAAAAAAATGCCTCATTAGTGGCATATTACCATGTTTCTAAATCAACCAAGGCTCGATCAGACCTGATCATGGAAATATTCTACTTACCAGTCCATGATTCTTGGTATTGGTTGCATAAGCAACCCTTTGTACACACACACACACACACACACACACACACACACACACACACACACACACACATATCCATGATTCTGATATACTTACCTGTGTCGTGAAGACTCCCACAGCAGTGAATGGCTGAACACTGTCAAGAGACCACATTCAGTTTTTCCTCCTAGAGGAAAAAATTAACTCAGCAGAGTGATTCTCTGCATCACTCTCTGGAGTTAACAGGGACATACCATAATTTTCAGGGGAGAGCACATGGTTAATTAGCTTTAACACTCCCCTGGGTTGCTACATTAACATGCTGTTTCCCCAGGGAGACTGCCACCTGTACTATGGTCACCTCTAGGAGATAACAGTAACAGATGAGCAGTCTCTGAATTGGAAAGACATATGCAATAGAGAAACCTTACAAGTATCTTGGAACAGTAACAGCATAGTTATCAACCTTTTAATGCCAACATATAGACAGACAGTAACAATGAATACAATTATCAGCATTAGAAATAACCAAACAACAGGATGCAATAGGTGATGCATAACAATTGAACTCATTGCTGGGTGATTTCCAGTGGAAAAAAAAATAGAATTTATTGCCACCAAGAAATATTTAAGTCTTTGTATTGCTGGATAACAATTTGAATTTTACTCAGTGTTTGACTCATCACTAATGTTCCACTGCCATTTTTCTTATTGTTATTTACATCCTCTTAAGTCTGTCATGTCATCAGTCATTATATACATTTTTCCAAGTCTAATAATAGCTATTTGCAACATAACTGGTTGTGACTGATAATGTAAGTGAAATACTCAGCAATGATACGTTTACCATAGAATGTACTTCATTCTCTCTGAACCATAATTACAAAATTATTGGTAGAATAAACACCTTAATATATTATTTGATTAAATAATGCAGTGTGAAGTTGTGTAAGTTATCCACTGATGATCTAAAGCCAGTAAATACATTTTTGCATAAATAACTGTAATATAGAGAATTACAAGATGGTTGCACACTGAGCAAAAGGTTGAATATACCTCTCCCAGTGGGAAAACAAAAACTTTAAAAAGCAGTATGCAAAAGCCATTCAGTTGAGCAAAATTCAGTTACTGGTTAGTCACTGCACTGCCTGGATGTCAACAAATATGAAAGCTTCAGAAAGTATGAGACGATCAACAAGAAAAGAAGACGAAGACAAAAAAAAAAAAAACTCTTGTGAAGAAGAGTCTTGCAGCTGTTAAGTAAAAGAAAAAAAATCAGGTTTCAGCTTCAATACAGGATATGGCTTCCAGTATTTTAGAGAAAAAGATAAATCAAATGCATTCAGAAATATTTAAAATAGGAGAGACAGTGGTGAAATGCATACAGATAAATGGCAGAAGTCTATAAAGAATACAAGAAGCTTTAAATAGCTATGCAGGTGAACCAATGAAATTGCAAAAATCAGAAGATGAAATGAAAGACTCATTTAAAAATAGTAGAGTTAGAAGATAGAGCATGCAGAGAAAACCTAAGATTTTCTGCAGTACCAGAGAAACTGGAAGGGACAGATTGCATTAGTTTTAGAAGGTATGTATATGCTCCAAATTTAGCATTGAGAAAGAAGCCAAGATCTACAGTAGTAAATATACAGTCATATCAGCATAAATAGCTGCCCCTGATAAAGTTATGGAAAAAAGGAAACTATTAAAAACTGGGGACACCAGAGTGTTTGTGGAAAATAATTATTCACTGTACACCAGCCAGAAGAAAAGGGAGTTTATCTGTGTAATGAGGGGATGTTAAGAGACAGGTGTGCAATTCAAATTGCTATATCCAAGTGTCTTTAGAACATTTTTTTCCTAAAGGAGCAAAGACATGTTTGGATGAAGAACAGGTAAAGGAGGAAATAAAAAAGTTTACCCAGGAAAAAGTGCGTCAGCAATTTGAAAGGGATCATGCTTCTCATTCCTGTGACAGTGGCACAGCCCATAGACAGAATTTACCATAAAAAAAACTTTTCTTTTTTTCTAACAAAAAAATGATTGACAGAAAAAAGTGTAGGAGCCGACTAGAAAAATTGGGAATACCTCGAACTTGAACCAGACATGCACGTTGGGTGTTTGAGCTGATGAAGAAGAAGGCCATCAAGAATGAGAAAGTAGAAGATAAATAAAGTAACTAGAAAGTGTCATTACCATAAGATGCACTTTGGACAGGAGAACAGTGCTTCTGCAAGAAATGAAAGAAAAGACTGACAGCTTGTGGACTGTGTTAAACTGTTGGAGGAATCTAAAGCCTACTTCCCACTTTGTCATTAAGTTTTAAAATAACAATGACAGAAATGAAGATGTAATTGTAAGAGAAAAAGTTATTTTTTAGTAATACAAGTACCTACATTTCTTGAAGTCAAGTACATTTTGTGCTCTAAAGTCTTTTTTACAGTATAAATTGATAACTTTAAATGTGATTTGTGAGTAGTCTTATCAGTGATATCTGATAGTGCCAGGGATATTACAGTAAGAAAATACTTTTTCTCAACTGTAATATATCTGGTGTTTATAATGTGAAATGATAAAGGCTTAATATAAGCAGTATATTGTTATGATCTTGAGCTGCTAGGGGAAGATGTGGAAGTAAGCTGATTATATGTGTGTCTTAAATGATGGTGGCTCTGCTGGTGTTATGCATAAAGGTGGAAGAATGCACTAAAATAATGTAAAATTATAGTTTCCCAACATTTGAGAAGATCTGTGCCATGCAGTTGCAAAAACATTAGCTGGTATTTTATCTATCAGCAAATTTCTTCTGCTGCTCACAAATTGTCTCCAGGTGCAGACAATTAATCAGAAAATGACTGATCCATGAACTCTGAGGCATCTATAAAAAAAACACTAAAATTAGTATTTAAAGGAGACATGACAAGGAGTTTAATGAAAAGAAATGAAGTCTGATACATTAAAGAGAAGATACATTCCTAGCACCGTCAATCAATTCAGTATAAAATCAGAACAGTACACAATCTAGTCTAGTTATTTAACGGTAGCCAGGCTAAAAATACAGTTATCAGCATTATAATAAACAAAGTCAGGATTCACCAGTTAACTGAGAATATGCAAGTTGTTTTTCACATCTGGGAGGGAAGTTAAGATGAGACAATAATGCCTGGTGCTGATGCAGGTATGGACACAGACACTTACATGCATTTTTAGTATGATTAAACCTAACTTTAGAATGGATAAATCCTGTGGGTGTAGCTGTCTGTTTGGAGAAACTGCCCATATGCGAAGAGATAACTTTCCTTTTTGGAAACTTTGTATTGTTCTGCATGTTTACAGTTATTTAAAATGGGTTGAGGGTTAAAAAATGAAAGCGTAGATAGTTTTTTTTTTTTGAGGATTTCTATTGAAGCAAAAATCTTGGAAAATATTACAGGGATTCAAACAGAGACAAGAAGCTGCAATTGCATATAAGACCAGCCTGCCAAACATTAATGTGTGCATGTAGGTTGCAAACTGTAAACACATATTCAAAAAAATTGTCATTTAGAATAAATGAAAGTAATAGCGTCTTATCAGACTGGTTGCCTTAATACCATGGAATGTAAATGGTATTATAGATATAGATAAGACTCATAGAGTAGAAATAACAATGTTACAGGAGACATACTTGTATAGAAATTAGCATGCAAATTTGGCAAAGGAAGGCTTTCAGCACAGTCATTCAGCAGATAATCAGGTGCAAAGGAAAAAGGGGTAGTAATACTGATGATTAGGAAGATAAAAACAATAGCTGATTTGTGGTAATAAGAAGTTTCTGGCAAGAAGGAGGATTACATTATGTATTTGTATTCCACCTAAACTATTATTAACTCATTTAATCCTGAATAACAGAAGGCTAATTAACACCTTTGCTTCCTGAGATCTTCTAAGCCAGGAAATCGCTTGCTTCCTGAGAGCTTTTCTCCAAAATCCTGTACTGAAAACACACTTTATTAGATTTATAATATCTGATAAAGGTATGAGTTATAAAAATGTAAAATGTGATATCTCTTTGGTAGACAAAGGGCTATAAACTAGTGTTCATACTAAAGGAGTGTCTGTAGAAGGTGATTCTATGTCTCAGATTTATAAAATAAAAACTGTATTTTGGTTGCCAAAAATATTAGTTTTATAGTTAAGAAAAAGATTATAGCTCTATTAGTCTGTAATACAGATCCAGGATATCATAGAGGGAAGTGTTCACTTATTAAAGAGCTTTCCAATGATGTATGACAAGTGGGGATAGCACATTAATGTTTTGTGATATTGCCAAATCTATGCAAATTAAGAATCTAATAATTTTGCAATATTTCAAAACAATATTAATCTACAAAACCACATGTGTTAGATGGTAAGAATCAGTGGTAATATTTTGTGACATAATGTTTTACATGTATTGGTATAATTTCCTCACCAGTAGGTCACACAGCTTTTATGAAATTAATGCAGTTATGAAAATATAGGTAATAGTCATAACTGCTTTACCAAAAGAGCATTTTTATGTCAGAATGTCTCACATTACCTACCATGCTTTAATGTCTGCTTTTACAAACATGCACTGCACATGCAATGCTTGAATACACCACCCCAACATGACAATATCACACTCTATTTTAACATTATTAATGTAAGCATGTCTCTTTTTCATAAAATTTTTAAACACTTCTTAATAACTCCATCTCTGCACATCCCATTCTGACCATTTCACTGCCATGCTTAGAAATCACGTCAGCTTGTAGATGCTACTTAATAGCCTTGGTTTTATGTATGTACCTTTAACAAGACTTCAAAAATTAAACTTTGAAAACAGTGACAAGTATGTTCATTTCAGGGGTACAGGGTTATCAACTGTAAATACATATATACTCCTACAGGATTCATAGGCACTCTGTTTTTCTTATTACCATACTCTTATAGGAAGCAATGAGTTAAGTGGCTTACAGCAATTACGGAGAGATATGTAAGCTGTATTTCTTGTGTTGTAACAATACTTTGAATCTTTGCAATTTGGGTGTATGTATATTTGTGTATTGCCTTTTTTCTCTCTGGCCTCTACTGAAAACGAGTTGTACCAGCCAGTTAACAAATGTAAAATGTAATTAGCTTCCAGCAGAGGATATTATTCATGGTTGGGGACTGCAACCTTATATACAATAATGAAGATGCATCATGGGATCTAGAAGGGAAAATATAACAAAAGGGTAGATTTCTGATGACATCTATGAATATTTGGAATGGAGAATTTGAATTTACTAGCAGGAACCTAGATAGAATTTGCATATTATTCCCCAATGTGCAATAACTGGGTTAGAATGAGCATATATTATATTTCACAGTAGCATAGGTATTTCATTAGAAAGCTTTAGAACACATCCAATAACTATTTCAAACAATGTGCCAATAAAATCTAAGATAAACATTCAGAGTAATGAGGTAAAAATAAGACACTGGCACTTTCCCACTTGCATATTAAAATGATAGGAATTTAATGAATGGTAGTAGAATCTGTTCAAGAGTTATTAGGGGAGAAACAAATTTCTTCAAAAGAGATAGTTGAGGAGTAGGATAAAATGAAAATGCAACATAAAATATGGTAGAAATGAGAGAGAAAGATACAAGAAATATGTAATAGGAATTATTTAGAGGGATTATAAAATGTTAAAGTTTGCAGACAAATGGGAATCTTGCATATCAAGAAGTGGAGCACTTGCTGAGTTCTAAAGGAAAAATAAGAAAGTACTTGGACAATATGCATGAGTTTAGAGAGATTGCTGTTATGCAAGTCTTTTTTTTTATAACATCCCCAGAGCACACAAACTATTACCGTAATGACTTGAGCAACAGAAAATAGAAAGGGGAGTTGCCAAATGTTGGGAGCCTATGGCTAGTAAATAACCAGAGACCTTACAGAGGTATTAGAGTAGAGATATTTTGGAAATTCTATGAAAATCTGTATAAAGTAGAGGAATGGGGAAACCAAGAAAAGGCATATGTGGCTATATTTATGGAAGTCTTAAAAATACCAAGACAGGAAGAAGCTGAGGCTCAAGAATTAATAGTTAAGATGAGAGAGGATGAGATAAAAATTGTTATGCATAATCAGTCAATAGGAAATTCTCCATGAAGTTATTCCTGTGGAAGTTTGAAAGTTAGGAAGGAAAAAAATGATAAAGATATGGAAGGCTTTATTTAACAATATTCTAAAAGGAGGGACAGTACTATCATCTTGGAAGAAAGCTGTGGTGGGTATACTACCAAATAATGGCAAAGGCCCATTATACCTAAACTCATATAGACCAGTTTCAGTATTAAGCCATGATTATGAAGTGTTTATGTCTGTTCTAGCTAACATAATGGCTAAGCTATTGCCAAAACTGATTGATATGGATCAGTGTGATTTTGTGCAGGGGAGGCAAACATGTGACAATATTTAGAGAACAATGCTGATCCAAGCTCAAACAGAATACAAGAATGAGCTGCTATTGTTGGTGAGTCTTGATACAGAGTTACCTGGGATTCCATGAGTAGAACAATGCTAGCATTTGAATTTTCCTGATAGAACAATGAGGCTAATTAGGACGATATATGAATAGACAGAAGCAGGAACCAAGGTGGGAGGGTTCCTCTCTGGCAAGCTGTGTTTGAACAGAGGAATCAAGCTGGGGTGTCCTTTTCCCCCTTTGTTAACTGCTTTATACTTTATATTATACTGGAAAAGAAAATACAAAACTCACAAATTCTGTGGTATAACTGATATGGTAATCAAGAAAAATTAGCAAATGATAAAATTATATTTTAGTGTTGTGGAACATTTTGAGACAGTTTCAAGTTTTTTTCCGGATATAAACTAAATTAAGATAAACCAAAGGCCATATATGTAAATTATGTTTCCACACATGATTTGGCTCAGCAAAACTCATTTTTATGGAGACATGATAACAAAGTATTTATGGATTAAGTATGGACTAATAAGTATTCTACTATGGCGGACAACTGTGTGGGAGGAGGCTAAAAAGAATATAATACAAAAATTGAGAAGATGAAATCTCTTGACTGTGGAAATGGATGACAAGGTACTCACACTGAAAATGTTTCTAGCCCCTTTGATACTATATACAGGTACAGCATATTTTTGTTAACTAGAGGGGAAGCTGTGGTTTAAGATTACCAAATTTGAAGAGATACTTTAGAGCTACACAGTTAAGGCTCATTAATACAAGCAGAAGATTACAAGTGGAAAGAAATTTTGTTGAAACTGGGGGAGTTCACAAAATAAGGAAAAGGTAGGATCAGGGATGCAAGCCCTTAAGGAGAACAATAACAGCCATGCAGAATATTACGTTTACAAAGTAGTAAAAAGTATTTTGAGAACTAAGCCAACAAGGGAATGAAGAAAGGAGATTTTACCAATACAGATAGCACCATGTAGGGCATAGAAAATAAACAAGAGGGTGCTGGAATTTATTGGAGAAAATTAGAAAAGGAAAATAGAGTTGTGTAAGTAAGCTTAGCATAGCAGTAGATGTTTGACTAAATCATTGCTGTAGAAGCCTAAGCTATATGGATTCATTCCTGTCCAGGAAATATCAACCAGACAGCTTCCAAAGCTTAGGGACACCTTCCACATGCCCTACCCAGTGTACAGGTCAAGGAGAGTGGTATAAATTTAGCGGTTAGGATGCCAATCCTTTGGAGTTTTCTTGCCTCATAGTAAGGGAGGCTAGAGCCCCTCCAGTTAGATGTATGCTAGAAAAAGGCAAGTATATACATACATGCACACACACACACATACATGCTCTGGCAAAAAATACAACAAAAAGAAGGGGGGTGGAGGGAAGTTGATCCTACTGCAACAGTGATCTATTCGAACATCTACTGTCATTGTAAGTTTACGTGCACAACTGCATTATATTCACCATTAGAACACTGTTGCAATAACCTAAACTATGTGGGTTGATTATCGTATCTTAGACAGTAAACGAATAGGAAGAAGGGTCAAAGTCCAGGGAGAGTAGTCCTAACAAAACCTCTCTGCAGCTATAAAGAAAATCTAATAAGTAATATTTTGTAAAAGTATGGCACAGGTGACCACATTATTGCCTTCACTTTACTTCTACAGACCACTGTTTTCCAAAAAACACATAAGAAGCCAAAGCCCTGGTACAATGGGCCCTGGCTTTGCCTGGAGGTGACTTGTTATTACACAGAGAAAAAAAAGAAGATGTTTTACTTTCTTGATCTGATTTTACATTTATTTTAACAGTCTGTATCTGCTTTAGCTATGGTCTTTATGCCTATGTTAGTAATTCCTGTACATAGTTGCACTGCATTTTGATGTTTAAGTAGACTAACTATTGGTTATAAACCCTACATTCATTCTTATGTACTGAGTGGATGTCAGGCTACTTCAGGACTAGTCTTTGCATTATGGCAGTTCCAGGCCAGTCAGCTCAGAGCTAATCGTCTAATTTTTTTTTTTCCTGTCAGACAAACCCTGTTGTAGTTGTGTTCTTAAACCCAGTGTATCTGTTGTTGCCCGCCCCTTATGATAATTTGACAACATACGTCCCTTCCTCTCCCAGTTTATTGGTTGTTGACAGTAAGCACGTAAGTATCATTCTGCAAAGTTTCTCCCCTTAAACTACTCACCATACTAAAAGACATTTGATAAAATTGCTTATTACTGAGTGTAATGATTGACTCAATCAAACATTCGTGTTATAGGTGACTGCATTGTAAGATATACAGATGTACCTATTACCAGGCTGAGCAAGGAAAGAGCAATGGTTAGTTGGTTTTCTGGTGCTGAGATCCATCAGATCACACATGCACTCAAATCTTGAACAAAAAATAGTACTAGTATGACTCTGTCATAGTTCATGTCAGTATCAATGGTTTGAGGTGGACCTCCCTGGACTGTATGAAGAGAGCAAGATGGAGCTCTCAGACTATGTGTCCAAGCAGGTATGAGACTAGTATTGAGCAGCGTTCTGCCTTCTCCAACGATGATGCTGTGGCATGAGCAAAAAATAACTGACTTAGATTTTGGTGTCATTCAAAGGTGGTCCAATATTTATCAGCCTGAGAGGATAGGATCGATAGACCACGTTTCTTCATCAGGGATGGCCTGCATCTGTCCCCTTTAGGGTTTTGATTATTAGCAAAGACATTGCCCACCCCCATAGTGCCTTTTGGCAATGCCAACCTGATAAACCTACCAACATAACAGAACAAGCAAAGGAAAATATGAAGATGTTACTGATCAATGCTAAGAGCCAAGAAACTCCATTCCCTACAAGTCCTTCTCAACCTGGAGAATGTTGACATCTGTGTAATGAATGCGACAAGGTTTAAAATGGTGAAGAGCACTCCGGCTGTGCAGGGCTAGTGCTTTCCACATATTTAGACCATTTACTGTGCAGGAAGGGAATAAAGGTGGACATCTCAATCTACATCCAGAAGAGACTCACATCAAGGTTGGCAAAGTGCGTCTCTATCATAACATTGCAAACTGAAAATATCGAACGCTCACAAGAGCGAAAATGCCGAAAATCGAATTTGGTATTGTGGGGAGGCTGCACCTCCACCCCTCACCAAATATATATTCCGATTCCGAGATTGCACTGCAGTGAGGAAAGGGCAAATATCCCAATCTTCATGTACTGTGATCTCAAAAACTGACCCTCGACATTTCAGCACTTTCGCTGTTGTGCCATTCGACATTTTCACTTTTTGATAATATGATATAGATACAGTAAAGCAGCATGATGCACTAGAGCTTCTTCATGTCCAAATAACAATCAGAAAGGTCCCATAGCATGAATTAGCTAGCTATAGAAATCTGTGTCTGAGACAATAAAGCCACAATTTCTACCTATAGGAACTAGAATCACTCAGTATTAAACCCATACCATTTTCTTAAGCGAGCTAAAATATCCAACTATAGACTGGGAAACCTACACCACCACTAGTCCACAAACACAGAAATTCCTGGGCTGTCTCAATACAAATGCCCTGGAACAATTAGTCAGAGTACCCACTAGGGATAATAACAGCTTGGATCTTGTCCTTACTAATATGGGAGCATCTTGCACCAAACCTTGTACATCTTCATAACTTGTTAGGCCTGACCTTACAGCAGTCACCTTCAAAATAAAACCGATACCATAGACCCCTTCCACCCAAGGTACCTTTAGAAATTTTTTTAAGACAAACTTCCTACTTCTATGTAATACCTTGGCAAGCTTCAAATCCCCACAAAACCCAGTTAATTCCATTGGCTACAGAGAAACATGCACCACCACACTATGCCATAATGCACCCAGTAGTAACAAGTGCAGGGCAAACCCTAGAAACAAAGTCACATGGTGGAATCATAATATCAACAAGCTTTTTAATAAAAGAAAAATAATTTTAACCAAAAGTAAGAAGAGTAATTCTCAGAATGTTAGAGCACTTGTTACTGAAATAAACACACAACTCCAGAGTTTAATAAAATCCACCAAAGTCAAGTTTAAGGCTAAACCTGCTACCCAGGCCAAAGACAATCACAAGGCATTTTTTAGTTATGTTCATAATCTCAAAAGCACAACACAGCAATGCTGATTGTGAATGATGTTAGACCGAGGCTGAAGATATAGCAAACCTTCTAGCTGATAAATTTAGCTCTAACTTTACACCTCTCTCCCCTCCATCTGTCCCTTAAGATATACCTAAAACTGGCTTGTCTCACGCTATTACACAAGACCAGGTCCTAAAAGTATCAAAAGCTAAAAATACTGTATTGATGGGTCCCAATAACATCACTGGATGCATGTGAATTAATTGGAAACACAATTTAGCCACACCTCTAGCAACACGGTTCAGTCTCTGCCTCCATATAGGTTTCGTACCAAGACAGTGGAGAACAACTCCCTGCGTGAGGGAGGACCTTCCACAGACCCAGGCAATTACAGACCCATACGTCTGATAAGCCTCATATGCAAATCTACAGAAAGACTTATCATAGAACTAATTAATCAGGACAAAGTGTACCTCCAAACACTGGATCCATTTCAGTATGGATTTGTCAATAGCAGATCATGCTTACTCAGCCTGGTGGATTTTTGTGAAAAGGTCATCAAAGCAATGGATGAAGCCAAAATGGTGTACACTACATACTTTGACCTGACAAAAATGTTTGACACAGTTCCCCGCTCAGGCATAGTAGAAAAGTTAAATAAACTGGGAATACGCTCCTGTGTCACGCATGGAGTGCCAAATGTCTCACAGATAGGATCTAGAAAATGAAAATAATACAATCTACCTCCACAAAGAGGACAGTCACTAGTGGATCCCCCCAGGGTTCTGTGCTGGGACATCTTCTGTTTGGCATCTACTTTTCTAAAGTAAAAACAAATACCAAAGGGCTTTGGCTGACTATGACTCTAGATAACTGCAAGCTGGGAACAGTCATTAAATCCCCAAATGACTTTGCCATCCTGCAGGAAGGTTTGTCCCAAATAAATAACTTGCACCAAAATCATGGACTGAAATTAAATGCCAAAAAAATCCATTACTGTAACCTTTGGGTAGTCATCTGTTCCAGGGCAGCCGCCACATTAACAATACACCCTTGAGGGTCAGCACAGTTGTTCGGGATTTGGGAACTTATATGGACAGTGACCTAAATTTTGACCAACATGTGTCCATTGTTGTAAGAAATTCCTTATATATCTATCAGCTTATAAACAAAGGGATTGTGTCTCGATCTAAGATGTCATTGTACTCCTTTACTCAGCCCTCATTACATCAGTCATTGAATATAAGGGTCTATATCATATGAGTGAATAGGAAAAACCGCGAACGCTCACAATCTCGAAAGTGCCGGACCTCAAACTTGCTATTGTGGGGGGCTATGCTCCCCACACCCCCCGCTAAATATATATTCCAACTCCGAGATTGCACTAGAGTGAGGAAAGGGAAAATATTCTATTCTTCACTGTACCGAGATCTCAGAAAAGCACTTCGAGGCCTGGTACTTTAGAGATTATGAGCGTTCGTGGTTTTTCCTATTTGCACATATGATATAGACCTGAATATAATGCCCCTTGGGCATGTATTTTTCCAGACTCATGCAACAACTGGAATGCCCACAGAGATACCTTTCTAAATGGATTCAAGCCCTAAACAATATATTTTACATGGAACAAGTCAAAGCCCTGTCACTATACTCAGTATTCTACAGACTGCTAAGTGTTGACTTGTGCCTGGCATACAAGGCATCCTTCAACCCATTACTGATGGATTTAGTGCACATCAGCATGTCATATGGCATCAGAAGTACTCAGTCTAGGGATATAAATCTCTTCTGCAACATCAACAGAATGTATTGGAGGGATAGATATATCTTGCAAAGGATACCACTGCTCTGGAATAGACTCCTCATCCACATAAAACAAAGTGCAATTTGGATCTATGGATGGGAAACATAAAATTTACTCCAGGACTGCTCCCTGTACTATTAATGGACAGAGTCAGCTCCTAAATGCTTCATCTCATGCAAGTGTTCCCTCAAATTATCTATGGTATGATCTCAGTTATTCATATTACGGGTGATATATAATAATCGGCCATGGGAGGTGCAAGGCCAATTTCTATCCAAGTGGGATAGGTTAAGTCAAGCACAAAAAGGGAAACTAGCTTAAAATGACCCTTAAGGGCCGCTAGCCTGGTACTTACCTATGAATCTGTGAGAGAATAACAAAAAACAATAGCATGTGATAACTATAGAAATTGTATATGTTGATACTGATTGCCCCTTCATGTTTGCTTCACAGGAAATAAACAGTTGATCAGAGCACCTGAAGGATTTAGTCCTGCCAATGTAATACCTATGTTGTAGGTGAACATCCAGATGATGTAAAATTTTTTCTCTATTATTTTTGGTACTGGAAAGAAAAAGGGAGATGAAGAACCTGGTTTAAAGAAAACTCTGAAGCCACTTTAGGTATAAATGAAGGGTTATTCTCAAGGTACCCTAGCCTTGTGAAAAATGAGATAAGATAGGTTTACGGTAACAGTTTGCAACAGATACTCTTCTTGCAGAAGTCAAATCAATAAGTAACACTGTTTTCTAAGTTAAAATCTTCAAATCAGCCTCATAAGCCAGTGCCTGTGGAAAAAGTTTAAGTTTCTCCAGGACAAAATTAAGATCCCATGAAGGAGCCACCTGGCTTTCAGATGGATGGATATGCAAAACTTCTGTTTGACTTAAGGCTGTCTAGAAAGGGGGCTCTATGGGCAGACAAGCAGAGATGGACAAATGGTGAATCTTTATAGAAGACTAAGAAGGGCCAGAGGAGAATAACTCACACAAATTTGTAGAACCAGAGCCATTTGGGCCTGAAAAGGATCCTAGTTGTCACTTTTATTACTTTGGCACCAACTAGAAATATTTTTTCCACTTACCCACCTTTAATACCAGATGTATGTCCTCAGAGCTTTAATACATTTTCAGCATCTTTCTTTCTATCCCACAATCAGCTGAAGAATTTGAAGGTTGGGGTGCATCAAATAATCCCTGTCTTGCATAAGTCCATTCTTTGAGGAAGCTTGTGGTAATTACCCTTGGCCACACTGTTTCCTGGGCCAAAAGGAGTCCCCACAATTATTCTGGAAGAGTCCTTTTAAATTTTTGGAAAAACACTGGTTATCAGACAAAAGGGTGGAAAGACATACATAAATATTCTTGTCCATGAGAATGAAAAGACATCTGGCTTCCAGTCATTTGCCCAAGGAGTCGTGGGATATAATTTATTTAACTATCTGTTGTGAATGGAGAGAAGCAGATCTAGTTGAAGATTTCCCCATAGTTGGATAAATCCCTGGAATACTTCCAAGTTCAACTTCCATTTGTGTGAGTCTGTACTAGTCCTGCTTAGCTTGCCTACAATGATATTCTGCTCTGACAGAATTCAAGTAGCTTGTAGGGATTAATTGTGCTGAGTTGTTTGTTCCTAGGCTACCATAGCTAGTCAGCATGAGGGGGGGGGGGATCTGGTTCACCCCTGTTTATTTACATACCACATCACTGTGATGTTATCTGTGATTATTAAGGGTCTATATTAAAAGCACAATGGTTTACTTACCCGAATACCTAAATGGTGACACGTCTTCATCGAACCACGAAAACATTGATCATCCTGAAGTGCGAAATCTGAAATGTCAAATCGTCATGGTTGGCCCTTCTGTGGTATAGCTCTGTAAGGTAAATGTGTGATAGTTACGGACCTTAGGGTTAGGGTGCGGGTTAAGGTAAGTGCATAGATGGTAATGTATGTGAGATTTAGTGTAGGGTTAGAAGTAGGGTTTTGTTAAGTGTATGTGTGTGGATTATTTAGTTTGTTTGGGTATAGCTTCTTAAGGTAAGTGTGCAATAGTTACGGACCTTAGGGTTAGGTTGTGGGTTAAGGTAAGTGCATACATGGTGGTATATGCAAGATTTAGTGTAAGGTTAGAAATAGGGTTTAGTTTAGGGTTAGAAGTAGGGTTTTGGTTAGTGTATGTATGTGGTTTATTTAGTTTGTTTGGGTAGGTAGTATGTAGCGGGCAGTGGGGTGGGACAACTATGACGGTTCGAGTTTTTGAATTTCGCGGTTTAGGGCATTCGGTATATTTGCGGTTCACGGAATATGTGTCGGCGTTTAGATATTCGGGTAAGTAAACCTTTGTGCTTTTAATATAGACCAATTATTAATATAGGGCCTGGAACCCAAATATGATTTAATTATTTGATGGAATTTATTAGAGCCATCATTTTTTTGACATTTACATGTTTCAATCTGTATGGCTTGTTTCACAGACCATGAATTTTTACCCCCTTAGAAACAGCACCACAAACAAAGTTTGAGACATCTGTGGTTACAGACTGAGCAGGGGCTGGAACAGGAGACCTGGACTGAGAAATAACTGATCCATCCACCAGAGTAATTCCCTTTTTACAAACTCTAATAATGGAATCTGAAATGATAGGGAGTGCTGTTTTTGGGTCTCAACAGTTTTGAGCAACCACCGAATTTTCCTCATGTGAAGTCTAGCCAAAGGAATCATGAGAATTCAGACACCATGAAACCCAGAATCCTTAGATATTTCCTGGCAGATGTCACAGACTGGTTGGAGAATATCAGAAACTGTTCCTTGTAAATTCTGTTTTGCCCCAAGGAAGAAAAAATCATGAATGATGTATAAAGAAGACATCCCAGAAAGAGCAGTCTATGAGACAGAATGAGAGAAGATTTCTCTATGATCACCTATGATCACCTAAAACTGCTGGCTGAGAAAAGGTATCTTACCCAATTTAGGAATACTTCACAAGTTGTAAAAGAATATGTAGGGCTGTTACAGGCACTTTATAAACACCCTCGGAGCTGTAGACAAACCAAAGGGTAAGGCAGAGAATAGAAAATGTAAACCATCCACAGAAAGTCTTAATAAAAGTTTGATATCTTTGAGAACTGGAATGTGATGATAAGCATCTTTAAATCCTGAGTTACCAAAAAAAAAAAAATGAAAGATGAAATGAGAAGTAACAAAAACTGTAGACAGAAGATCAAAGGCAAGAAAAAAACAAACTGCTACTAAACCAAGTAATAAGCACCACAATACTGCTTTTCGTCAGCGCCCTGCACCTTCTTCAGACTTTGAAAAATAACAACTCACACTTAAGTGCTGCTACATTTAAAGCCATTGCAAGCAAAGTCTATTACAAAACACACCCTGCAATTACCTTAAAGGGACAGGCACAAGTAGCTTCAATCTAACTAAAATGTTTCTATCCCATAAACACACAATATAAAAAGTTGTATGTGATATAAAATATACAACTGTAAAACTAATACTGTTTCTTACATAGCACTTAAATAATGCAATCGAAAGTTAATTATATTATAAAAACACACTTACTTTGAACCAAATACGCATAGTAACACTGACACATTAAAATAAATAAAAAGTATTGTGGTGCTTAATAAAATTGAAGTCGTTTGTTTATTGGCGTCTTGTTTGCTTCTCCCTTTGGAATTTAAAAAGACCTGCTTCAGTGAGTTTGGCTATCTGGCTGAGTTTATCTTTGATGAGCTTCACCTCTCTGACTGTGCTTATTGGAGGTTTTTAGTTCTGCTGCTTGGAATTAGGAACTGTGTTGGCTTAGTAGCAGCTTGTTGTTTTTGCCTTTGACTTCCAGAACAAGCATACGTGTGTTTGGGTGGCGTTTAGTCCTGCTGTTTGGCATCAGGAGCTGTGCTGGCTTAAAAACTGTAGACAGATCATTTTGAATTTTAGGATTTGATGTAAAGGTGAACAAAATAAAGGTTTAGGACAGTCTTCAGATTCCTTCTTTCATTGGTCCCAGAAAGATTCTTGCATTAAAATCCTTTCCTTGTTTGATCTGAGACAACAGGTTCTATGACCTCAAGACAACATTTGCTCCAGAGTAGGAGGAAACAACAACACGGAGGTCTGATTGAATGCTTGTGGAGGAAACTACTGGAAAGGAGGAATGGACTTCCACTGCCACTTGTAACCTTTTTGAATGATTCTCAAAACTCAAATGTTTGAAGTTATGTGGTGCCACACAGGGAAGTCAAGATCTAGACTTTGGGACTGCTTTACTGAAAAACAGGGTAAGATAGGGGAGAGGAGGGCATGAAAGGGCATATAGTCAGCCTGCTTTTTTATTAGATTGTCCTTGTTTTTGAGAGGATCTCCCTTTTTTGAGCCTGTCTGTTATTGCTTTCTTAAAATTTGTCTGTGTCTGCCTTGCTGAAACAGTTTATTTTGTTTCCTATAAAAGGCTTCTAAACCAGAAGGAACGTTCATATTGTACTTTGGCATGGAAGATTGCTGAGTGTCCCTTGAATTAACTTTCCCCATTCATCAAATCTTTTAAGAAACTCAAGAGAGGATGGGCCAAATAATAACACTTTATTCAGTAAGGCATTCAGGATCTCACCTTTGATGTTCAGTGGTAAATTCTTGAAATGTGGCCAGGCAAACCTTCTTATCACTGACCTAAAAGCAGCTGCTCTAGATACAGCATCAACAATATCATAAGCATAGTTTAAGAGTCTGTGGTTACCTGAGACACAGAGGAAATTGAAGAATTCAACAATGTCTTAATAGCTGAGGAAGAGAGTTCAGCAATCATTTCTCATATTGTCAAAGGAAGCCAGCAGTTACTTAAATATGTGAAGCTGAGAATTTACAGTTCTGAAGGATAACGTGGAAGAAGTATAAATGTTCTTCCAAAATCTATGAAATGCTTTCCCATATTTGTCAGAAGAAACTGGGTTAGCAGCCAAGATATGTCTGACAGAAGATGCTTTTATCAAGAAAATGACTACAGGGTCTGATCTGGGGTTTGAAATGATAAATGTATGGGTATGAGCAGCTTTATTTATTTTATCAGGCTTTTTGGTGTCAGTTGGCTTGCTGCTAGGCACACTGCTGTCTGCAAAGAAAGCATTTGTAATGCTGACAAGACAGGAGGATCAACTGCAGGCCAAGAATATAAATCTGTAATAAGTCATGATATCTTTGCTAGGATTCTGAAATTCTTTTATTCTGACTATAGTATCAGAAAAAGATAACTCTTCAGGGGGAAATCTGAAGAAAAAAAACTTTCCTCAGAATCTGATTCCATCTCCTATGGCAGAGGCACCAGAGAAGTACAGTGTAAATCTAAATGTTAAGTTGTCAAACTCGCCTTCATTCTTGCTGGATGGGTTCGGAGCCGATCCTCGGCTCTGACTCGGCACTTGCTAAGCTCAAGAACTCATTTTACCAGCTCGAGGCAACCCTATATCCCATGATGCAAGGCGTGACTACCCCAGATCTCGTTTGCCGCTTCGCGAAGAGGTCTCCTTTTTACCAGCTCAGGTAAAGTTTTCAATTTCTGTCAGATTAGTCAGAGTTTTTCCCCTTAATTTCTATTTGTCCTTTTTTGGGTATAGTTTTTATACTTATACTTGTCTCCTACCCTATATTCCCTTCCTTTAGGTTAGGATTTATTTCCTTCAGGCCTTAAGCCTCCCCCTCAGTTAATTCCTGTCAGGTTGTGTGAGTGCGTTTTTAGGAATTAACTGTGTGATTGTTGTGTGTTTGTCTGTTTTTGGACATTATTATGTCTAAAGAGGTAAAGGTCTCAGGTTTCAAGAAGTGTGACTCGTGCTGTCAGAAAATGTCTCTGACAGACGGTCACACTTCTTGTGTGTATTGCCTGGGGCCTTTACACCTGCAGGACTCCTGTGCCATTTGTCACTCCTTTAGCCAGAGAGTCCTGCAGGAAAGAAGAAATAAATTAATTCTTCGTGGCTTGTTGAAGCCAGAGGGTTCTCCGACTAAGGCTGGGTCGGTTAAACCCTCCAAGCCATCTAGAGCCCAGGCTGTAGTTACTAAGCCTTTGGCTGTGGCTCCGATTCCTTCGGAGTCGAGATCGGCTCTGGCTGGAGCCGATCTTTCTACCTTGAAGATTGTTGTGTCAGCTCCGACCGGCTCCGACACACAAATGCCTGTTACTTTGTCGGCTCCGGCTGGAGCCGACGTGTCCTTATCCAGTATTGGAGCCGACAAGTCTTCGGCTCCATCTGGACCCGAGAGGTCATCGGCTCCGATGGCTCCATCCAGGAAGAGATCTCGGTCTCCTTCCCTGGAGTCAATTCGTTCAGCACCAGGATCTCCTCTTTTGTCGGAGTGGAGCCATCGGAGCCGATCTTCAAGATTTCCCAGGCTTTCAGACCATGATTTAGAGAGGGTGGTAAGCAGACTGTTGAAGTCACAGGCACTTGCCCAAATGCTCCATAGCCCGTCTCAACAGACGTCTGCTATTTCTATTCCCCCCCGAACTGCCTCCTCCGACTCTCCTTCAGAGTTCGGAGCCAGAGCTTCTCAGAACGGTGACCGTGGGTGCGCCGGAGCCGATAATTCCCCTTTCGGCTCCGACATCTTTGGCTCCGATCTCCTCCATGAGACCTTCGTTGGAGGGATCCGGTCGTCGGGTCTCCCTTGTCAGCTCTGAGGGGGCGAGTGGCATCGGACCCTTGTCCGACCCTGCTCTCCCTCTTGGAGCTTCGGCATTGGTGAGCTCGGCACCGACATCGGCTTCGGAGCCTTCTCTTTCGGTGGGGCCAGGGATTCCTGTTTCTTCGGAGCGGGAGTCTACTGGCCTCCCTGGGAGAGGAGCCTTCGAGGTGATGAGGAGTGTCCTAGCCCCTGAGCTAGGTCAACAGTCTATTCCTTTAGCTCCTCCATCTTCGGTGCCTGTTGATGTCTCTTGCCAGCCTCTTGCTTCTGGACCCAGAGATCCATCGCCCCAGGTTTCCCCAATGGGAATACCTTCCTCTTCTGAGGTTTCTCCTGATCCTGCAGCAGAACCCCCACGTAAGAGGACGTGTAAGAGGAAGCACACAGACTCCCCTGAGTCTACTACATCAGATACCGACTTAGATGAGTCAGAGGGTTCCCCACAGTCCCCCTCTGAGGATGTCTCCTTTTCAGACATCCTGGAACTCCTTAAGCAGAGGGGGAACTGGCCTTCCATCAACCCCTCTGAGGATGAGTCGGTATACCTGGAGGTTTTCGGATCTAAACCCTCCACCTCCTGGGTGTCTCCGCCTTTTGACCCACTCATGCAAGTAGTGGCTCGTAAGGCTTGGGCAGCCCCGGATTCTGTGGAACCAGTTCCTAGGAGGCCCTCCAAATTCATTACAGCCCCTGCAGACAAACAGTTTCTTTCTAAGGGCATTCCTGTTGATGCTATGGTGGTGGCGGCGGCCACCAAGAAGGAACTTGCTGATCCTTCGGTACCTGTCCATCCTCCTAATAAGGATTCTAGGACCATGGATAGGTACGGCAAGTGGATGTTTTCTTCAGCGACCTTTGCTATGCGTTCGCTGAACTACCTTTGTCACTTTACCAGACTTCAGAGAGACATTCTCAAGGAACTAGGTGAAGTGGTTCAGGATCTTTCGGCCACTGGGGCTCAGGAAAAGATTACCTCACAGCTAGGAATCCTCAATTCTTTGACTAACTCCTCCATGCGGCTCATTTCTTATGCAGCCGATGGGGCTTAGTAGGGCTGCAGGCACAGGAGTGGCACTTAGGCGTCAGGCCTGGATGCGGCTTTGTAATTTTGCAGACCCTTTTAAGGCGTCCTTCACCAATACCCCCTTTGACGGTTCAGCTTTGTTCGGGCCTCAGGTGAAGGATACATTGACCAGGTGTGAGCAAGACGGCAAGACCCTTTCTGCCGTAGGAGTCCATTTCTCCACCCTTCAAGACCCTATCCAAAGGGTCAGAAGGGAGGAAAATGTGGTTCCGTAAATCTCAAGGAGTCACGCCCGGACACGTGGTCAGTTTACCCCAGAGGCAGAGGGGTAATAATAATAGGCATCGCCCTAGGGGCAGAGGGGTCCGCAGAATCAGGGTAGCAGGAGAATCTCCTGATAAATCCTTCCAGCATCCCTGAGGTGTTGCCCGACTGCCCACCCTTGGAGGCAGTCGGGGGAAGATTGTCGCTGTACCCAATAGCCTGGTGTTCCCTCTCTCAAGACAAATGGGTACAGTCGATCATATCCGAGGGCTACAATATCCCTTTCGAGAGGTATCCCGTTCCTCATCATTCCCTTCCAGATGTCTCACCCGGTCTAAGGGAATTAGCAAAACAGGAGGTATCAAAACTCCTAGCAAAAAGAGCCATCCAAACAGTGCCAGCAGACCAAGTAGGATCCGGCACCTACTCAAGATTCTTTTTGGTCCCCAAAAGGACGGGAGATTGGAGACCAAATTTAGACCTCAGCAAACTAAACAAGTTTGTCAAGAAGGCAAGGTTCCAGATGGTCACGCTTCAGTCCATTCTACCCTTTTTGGGCAAGGACAACTGGATGTGCTCAATAGACCTTCAGGATGCATACTATCATATAAATATTCACAGGCGCTCCAGAAGGTTTCTCCGCTTTCGGCTGGGGTCCAGTCATTTTCAATTCAGAGCCCTGCCCTTTGGCCTCACTACAGCCCCCAGAGTGTTTACCAAATGCATGGCAGTGGTTACGGCTCATCTGAGATGTCAAGGATTCCAGGTGTTTCCGTATCTAGATGACTGGCTCCTCTCCGCCACCACCAGGCATCAACTTCTCAAGGCCAGAGACCACACTCTGCAAACCTGCAAGCAATTGGGGATTTCAATAAATTTGAAAAATCTTCTCTGTCGCCTTGCCAATCTATTACCTTTATAGGCAGAATTAGACACTGTCAGCATGTCAGCCAGACTCACAGAACGAAGAATTCTGGACATTCAGAAGTATGTTCGGATCATATTACTCAGCAAGAAGATCAGAGCCAAATTTGTCCTGAAGGTTCTGGGTCTTATGGCTGCGGCCATTGTTCTTCTGCCATTAGCCCGCTTCCACATGCGTCTTCTACAGTGGATGTTGTTCGCTCAATGGTCATTCCAGCAACTCCCCATGAATCACAAGATTTTTGTCACGCAGTCGTGCAAGAGTCATCTAACCTGGTGGATGTCTTCTCCTCTGCTCCATCAGGGCCGACTGTTTCTTCCCCCAGTTCCGGTTGCCACAGTCACTACGGATGCCTCTCTGATTGGGGGGGGGGCATTATCAGGGCAGGATGGTCCATGGGACTTGGCAACCCAGGGAATGCCATCTGCACATAAATGTCCTAGAGATGAGAGCAGTGCTTTTAACGTTGCACGCCCTCAACGACTTTCTTCCCTTAGGGAGTATTGCAGTTCAGACAGACAACATGTCTGTAGTCTGGTATATCAACAAGCAGGGCGGCACCAGGTCCTACCCACTGTGTCGAGAAGCTCTCAGACTTTGGCAATGGGCGATCTCCTCTCATCGGTTTCTGATAGCAACGCATATCCCCGGGAGATCCAACCTCTTAGCGGACAGACTGAGCAGAGCTATTCTCATGCCACATGAGTGGTCTCTCAAGCAATCGGTAGTGGACGAGATATTTCAGAAGTGGGGCTTCCCTTCCTGCGACCTTTTTGCTACACCCCAAAACAGCAAATGCCCGGACTTCTTCACCCTCTTTCCTCTACCAGGCCATTCCCCGAGAGACTCTCTAACCCAGGATTGGCCCCGGGGACTTCTGTATGCCTTTCCTCCTTTTCCACTGATACCACAACTTATTCAGAAAGCTACCATATTGAGAGCCAAGTTGATCCTCATTGCCCCTTACTGGCCTCGACAAATTTGGTTTCCATCCCTGCATCATCATCTCCTGGTACAGCCTTGGCATCTGGACCCAGTGCCAGACCTTCTGACCCACCAGTCGGGTCAACCGCACCGGGCCATTCGTTCTCTCAACCTCACTGCTTGGTTGCTCCACTTCCTTCCTTAGCCAGGCTTCCTATGATCTCTAACCCCATTAGGGATATCATAGTAGCTTCTCTAAAGTCCTCCACCAGAAAGATTTATGCTAGTAAGTGGAAACGCTTTTCTTTCTGGGCAAAGTCTAAACACTTAGATCCCTTTACTGCTCCAGTGCATTCAGTTCTGGATTTCTTAGCAGAGATTTTTCAATCAGGGTCTTCTGCTTCTACAGTTAAAGTCCAATTGGCAGCAATCTCTAATTTTCATGTTGGTTTAGCAGATCAAAACATAATGTCCCACAAACTTTGCAAAGCCTTTCTCAGAGGTATATTTCTCCTGAAGCCTCCAATCAGAGATCCCCCTCCGCAGTGGGATTTGAACTTAATGCTGGCATCCTTGATTCTACCCCCCTTCGAACCGGCTGCTACATGCTCCTTAAAGTTTCTTTCCTGGAAAACAATTTTCTTGGTTGCTGTTACTTCAGCTAGAAGGGTTTCTGAATTTCAGGCCCTTTGTGTCCGTTCCCTTTACTTGGTTTTTCACAAAGATAGGGTATCTTTAAGACCTAATCCATCTTTTTTGCCCAAAGTTGCTTCCCAGATGAATCTTAACCAATCTATTGATTTGCCAGTTTTTTTCCCTAATTATTCAGACAAAGCTGAACAAAAACTTCATTGCTTAGATGTCCATTGTCAACTCAGATATTATTTGGACAGAACTAAACAATTCAGAAAATCTGATCAACTATTCCTTTCTTATGCAGAGAATAGAAAAGGTCTCCCAGTCTCTAAAGTGACCTTATCCAGATGGCTGTCTTCTATCATTTCTTATGTTTATCATATTAGAGGCAAGCAACTGTCCTCAAAACCAAAAGCACATTCGACCAGGAGCCTATCCACATCCACAGCTTTTCAGGATAGGCTACCTATTGACACCATTTGCGCAGCAGCCACTTGGGCCACTCCTCACACCTTTGTCTCTCATTACAAATTGGACTTGGCCTCCAGGGACAGGGCTAGGTTTGGTTCCACAGTTCTCAAGAGTCTGTTCCATTGAGCCACCCAGGATAGAGGTGCTAGGGACGCGGTTCCATCCAGCAAGAATGAAGGCGAGTTTGACAACTTAACATTTAGAAGTTATGTACATACCATAACGTTCCATGTTAGTTGTCTTCTCTCACCTTCTTTCTTGCGTCCCTCCCTCCTTCCCCCTGGCCTGGACTGATCTTGAGGTTGTACCTTCCTTTTGTGGGGAGTGTTGTCACTCTTTCCAAGAGTTCACAGTAGGATGAGTCATTACTGTTAGTGGCCATTGGCCTAGTTTCTCCTACATTTAGTATCTTCTTCCTTGGGAAGAAGTATATTTTAGCAGGGTTTTCTTCTAGCTACCAAACGAGATCTGAGGTAGTCACGCCTTGCATCATGGGATATAGGGTTGCCTCGAGCTGGTAAAATGAGTTCTCGAGCTTAGCAAGTGCCGAGTCGGAGCCGAGGATTGGCTCCGAACCCATCCAGGAAGAAAGAAGGCGAGAGAAGACAACTAACATGGAACGTTATGGTATGTACATAACTTCTAATTCTTATCCCTGAGACTGAGATGCAAAATCTGAGAAAGGGGAAATATTTTCATTTAAAATTAAGGGAAAAGTCGTAATGTAAATAATAAAAGGCTTGAAATAAAATCTTTGCAAAACCCAGCCAATCTTCACTGTCCATGCTATGTGAAACAGGAGAAGAAAAATGCCTAACTTTCTGTTTTCTTTCCCTGGGAGACTTCCCAGAAAAAAGACTGACCTGAGGATGAGTCCCTTCCCTCAGAATCAAGCTCATATGACAGTTTCATGGTAGAGCATTATCTGAACCCTCCTCTGACACTGACAAGTATGGTTCTCCTTTGCCTGAAGAGGACAGTCAAATAGCTGCAGGGGACATGTTTGTCTCTAGTCATTATTGGCTTCACCAGTGAGATCAAGAGAAATCAATGAGCTATCTGAGGTACCTGAAATGGCCACAGCAGAATCACTCATCTATGGTTGAGGCAAACAGGAAACCAGCTTGAAGACCAACAGCTCTTGTACTACTTTCTTTGTCTTGGGAACAGGGAAGGAAGAATCAAAAAGTCCGAAGCCTGGTCTATGCTCCTTTAAAAAAGTGCCTGACAAGCAGGTAGTGGAGTGTTGAAGAGTCTAGTACAATCTGACTGGAAATTTGAAGTTTTGAGTTAAAACTTTCATGACAACCCTCAAAAGGTTAGTTTAGTTTTGCTTTCTTGTATTTTGTATTGGTTCATTGCCTTCTTCTAGTGTGTATATTGTGGTACATTTTCTTCTTTATACTGTGTTTTACTTGTATTCTGCTTTTAATTGCATATTTAAAATGGGAAAGAGACCACAGCTGTGTCTCTTGTGAGTCACACACAAATTAAATTTTCCCACATTCTGGTGTTGTGTTTTTTAACTGAAGTATCTTTCTAGTTGCCTGACCCTTATGTTAATTTGACCACATATTTCCTTCCCTCTCCTCTTTCATTGGCTATTGTTAGTAAGCACAAAATTATAATTTTGTGAAATAGTCTCATTCAGGTTTTTATATTGATTGGCCATCCCACTGTATTCCATATATCCAGAATACAAGTATCCACCCACTTCTGATCTATCTTACTCTTTTAAAATTAGTGGCTCTTCACTTAGATTGCTAAAGCTTAAGCTATCTCCTCTTTTTTATCTGACTGTTTAGTGCACACTGCAATTCTTAGGATAGCAACCCATTTTTTCCAACTTACATTTAAAATCTGCAAAATCTAGTCCAAGACCACCAATTATTGGAGAACCCACATTCTGTTTCTCAGCAGTCATCTTGGGATTAGTGCTTCTGTTTTGCTGCTGGTGAGAGAATGAGCATAGGGACATAATTTCCTGGAGGTTGCTCTTGTATTTTGCTTCTACTGAAAGAAAGAACAAAGTGCATTGATTCCTGACTGTTTCTAATTGGGCAGTGAGTGTCTATGTTGGATGTTCCTGATTGATCTGGTTCCTGTTCAAGGCATCTACCAGGAAAAGGCTACAACAAATCTACAGACCCCTGCATCATCTGACTGTTGATCACCAAAGAGCCTGTAGTCTGCTTCTCAATTTGGGATTAGTGCTACTGTTTTGCTTCTGGTGAGAGAAGAAGCAAAGGAGCATTGTATCCCAGCAGCATGAAGCTGTGGTGACACTAGCACTAATAGTGGCCTGGCAGCAGCCAATCAGGCGAATCCCCTCTTTACATCATTCTTGATCAAGCTAATTCTTTCATTTCAGTAAGTACTTCTTGATTAGCTGCTGTCTAACCTAACTCCAGAATATCTCCCTAAATACTTTCTCCACAAATCATCAGGATCTACTTAGTTTCTCCTCAAGTGTTTGGCAGTGCCCTGTACAAACACAGACATCTTGAGTTGACATTTTTCTGCAAAGGTACCCTTGAAACTTCACCAATACCTAGCTGCACACAGGGCAACTAGCTTGCAATGACAAGCGCTGCCCCCAGAGTTGCAAACCAGATACTCCTGACATTAATTTATATTCTCTCTGCAACTGTCTAACCTCCCTCTTACTTCACAACCAATCACTATCTAGTCCCATCTAACCCACCTTTACCATCTTCAAATTGTTTCCCTCTAAGACACATCCCTCATTTATCACAATCAATCATATTATACACTTCATCTACACCCCCTTCTATATAGCTGTTTCCTTTCCCAATCCCTGACCAACCTTTCCCTTACTAAATTTCTAACATCCCTGCACAGGCCTTCTTAACATGCCTAATTATACTCAACATCTCCTTTTAATAACTCTCCTTACTACTCTAACCTCTACCTATCTTTTAACCTTCTATGAACTACCCTACCTCTTACTCTTATAATCCCAAACAGACATACCCAAACATCTCCACCAGCCTTATCTATAAACTATCTCAATACCATCCACACAACCTCCTTTCTTCAACCTAAATACCACCTTTCTCACATAAAATACCTTATCTACCACCTTAAAAATTTCCTTACTACTACTGTAAACCCCTCAACTCTTCAACCCTACAATATCTTGCTCATTAATAGATGGAGATATTCACCCAAACCCTGGTCCAAACCCTCCCCACCTCTAAATGCCACCCACTTAATAGAAATAGTACACCATCTACTAAACCCCCAAAACACTATCTATTGCCCAACTAAACATGACGCATTTGTAATAAAATAGCACAAATTCATGCCCTACTAGAAGTTCAACAATTTGATATTCTCTGTCTAACAGAAACATGGCTTAAACCTACAATTAATGACAATGAAATTATTCCTCCAGGCTACAACATCCTAAGACAGGACCGCTTAAACAAAAAAGGTGGTGGGGTTGCTATTCTCTATAGAACAGGACTGCAGATTAGTAGAACAAATCATAACCTCTCACTTGACACTACTATTGAAATAATTATTACAAAACTGCAACTCAACCCACAAAAAACATTAAATATTGTCTGTACCTATCTTCCCCCAGGAAAGAATCCAGCCATATTAGAAGACCTTCTACACTGGTTTCACTAAATCACCCTCAAGAGACAATACTCTTAGGGATTTTAACATTGACTGGAACTTATGTAAACAGACTAATCCATCTACCCTTATCAACCTGCATGGTTTCTCTCAAATAATCAACCTCCCAACTAGAATAAATAAACTTAATAACAAAGAAAGTATACTTGACTGGATTTTAACAAATAGTCCTCAGCAAAATATACAACAGGACTCTCCCAGATGACCTCAGTGATCACTCCCTCACTTATATTATTAGGCAAAAGAACACTACTGTCCCTATTCAAGTCAGATCATTCCGTAGTAAGAAATACTTTGACCTCAACCAGTTTCAAAATGAACTCATGCAAGTAAACTGGACACCTCTTAAATCTCTCCCAATAGACAGCAGTTAGTCACTTTAATAATACTTTTCTCACTATCCTGGAACACCATGCCCCAATGCGCTCAAATCTAAAACAGCCCAATGGCTCTCAAATAACACTAAGAAACTTATCTTAAATAGGAACAAGGTCTGGGCTAAATGGCTTAACTACAAAAGCCTAACTGATAATGTCACTTTTAGACAACAGAGAAATATGACAAAGAAAGCCATCATACAAGATAAAAAGAATTTTTATACCCAGCTTCAGCAATCTTCACCCCACCAACCACATAAATTTTGGTCCTCTATCAATAAACTATTATCCCCGGGTAAAGTTGCCACACCAAACCCTTCTGGCTCTGACCCCAACTCCCCCTTACAAACAGCCAATGCCTTCAACACTTTCTTCACTTCAGCCATACTAAACCTAGCTAATCAACAAAATCCTGATACCTCCAAACTATTTACACCTAGCTCTATTCCCCCCCCATTTCACCTTCAACCCATACCTACCTCTCAAATACTGTCCTTACTTTATAAACTAAAACCTACAACCCCCTCTGCTGACCAATTACCAGCTGAATACCTCCAACTAGGTGCAAAAGCCTTAGCATACCCCATCTCTATACTCATTAATAGGACAATAAAAGAAAGTACAATTCCATTCAGTCTGGAAAATCTCTTATATTATCCCTCTTTTTAAAGGAGGTGACTCTACTGAGTATTCTAACTACTGCCCAATTGCACTACTATCTCCACTTGGAAAAATAATGGAGAAGTGTGTCCACAAACAGTTACTAAATCACCTACTAGACCACAAACTCCTGGCTAATTGCCAACATGGGTTTCAACCATACCATAGTACTAGTACAGCCTTACTATATTTCATTGACTCAATTAACAAAAACCGTAACAATAATACTCCTTCTTCAGCATTCTTCGTAGACCTGTCCAAAGCCTTTGACATGGTAAATCACCAGCTTCTTCTCCATCGTTTAAAATCTTTTTCTCTAGATAATCTTGCCTTATGCTGGTTCACATCTTACCTAGACAACCGCAAACAAGCAGTTCTATGGGACAACCAACTCTCTGATCTCCTCCCCACCACTATAGGAGTCCCTCAGGGCTCTATTTTAGGCCCACTCTTATTTTCCATTTTCATTAATGAACTTTATCTAGCTACTCCACAAGCAACTTGTATTCAATATGCAGATGATACTACCATCATTTGTGCAGCCTCTACACAGTCAGAACTTCACTCTCTTACACAAAAACCTTCTCAACTATAGAACAATGGTTCTCTAATCATTGCCTTCTCCTTAACCCCAAGAAAACCAAACTCTTGCTTTTTCACCCACCCATTTGTCTACCTCTATCCATTTTACGCTAATATCTGACAATGGAACCATTATCTCTCCTGACCAAACAACAAAACTCTTGGGTATCACTATTGACAATCAATTAAAATTTGACAATCATATTAATCTTACAATAAAATCGACCAACAGAAAACTAGGCTCTCTCTATAGAATCAAATCTTTTCTTACTCCTGAAGCCAAAACTACCATAGCCAGAACTCACTTAATCTCAACCCTTTTATATGCTTCCTCCATATACACAAATCTCTCTAAACATAATCTTAGCAAACTTACCTCTTCATATAATAATATTGCCAGATTTGCAACTGCCTCTCCATATAGAACTCATCATTGTTTAAATCTCAAAAGCTTGGCTGGATGGAACTACCACACCTCATACAATACTATCAACTCACTATTGCCCATAATGCCCTACATCACCCTGAAAACACCCCAATACTCTCCACCCTCATAACACCCTATAACAATCTGAGACATCTACGCCCACCAACAAAATATTGGTCCAAACATCCCGATCCAAAAACTCAGCAGGTGACTCCACATTTTCCAACTCAGTTGGCAAAATATGGAACAAGTAACCACAGGAACTTACATCCCTAACATCACTCTCCCAATTTCAAACTAAACTAAAATCCTTCCTAAATATGCATTGGCTATGCTCTTGTCATAACCCAGGTTAACTCTCTCTCTTTTTTGCATCATTATCCAACTCCTTAACACCCATTCTCTTTCTTCTCTTCTCCATACTCTATTGAAGTATTTAATATTCTTATCCTTTCTTTCTCTTCTCCATCCTAGGTTTTTGATTTTACTCAAAAGTTAATACAACGTGTTTAAAAGTTATTACATATGTTTTTTTTTCTCTGTATTTTTGTAGATTATGTATATCTTGACATTGTTTAGTAGTTTGTAGTGGAGCTTTTCTCCCCGGGCCTCCACTGAAAATGGACATATATCCAGTTGGACTAGCCCGGTAAACAAATGTAAAATAAAATAAATAAAATAAATAAACAAGGGCCCATTGCCATGGATATGAACTTTCTCACTAACTCCGTTACTAGCTTGGTGGATATGGGCATCCTGAGACAATGTAGAAATTGCCTCATGTTTACTGAAAAACAGTTAATTCTCAAACAATCTGATATGGTATATGAGAGATGTATTTACACAATGTCATTGGAGGCAAAGCTCTCATATAAAAAGCATTACTAATGACAGTCAGGTTTCAGTAGTACACATGCTGCACCCATCACACACAATTCAAAGCAGATATATAGACCCACATATGCTGAGGCACTGAAATGTAACCAGTATTTAATTGATTTAAACTGTGTATGAAGGAGTGTTGAAGGAATTTTTAACTGAAGTTATTCTGCTCTTCTGTAACTTGAACTGAAGCTAGTGTTGGCTGAATTTTGTTATTTGCTAGTAATTACAGGTGTGGGGGTAGCCACATTCTTTGATTTCCTGTCCTTGCATATTTAAACTGGTGCATGTGAAATAATTCCTGCTTTAAAACTTCAGCTTGGCCAGCTAAGAACTTGGTTATATTCAACTGGACGTATAAGAGAATTTAAGTACCTTTTATCTGCACTTTTTTAAAAAAATACAGTATTTAATTGATTTAAACTGTGTATGAAGGAGTGTTGAAGGAATTTTTAACTGAAGTTATTCTGCTCTTCAGTTATTCCCACCCACCTGCCCTGTTTTTGTTTTGGTGTTAATCTTAGTGGCATTGAAACTGCCCGCCCCTCAGCCTGCCTCTTGGCCCATCTCATTTGCTCACTCAACTGAGTGCAGTGAGATCATATTCTGATTTCAGGCACTCCTACTGTGTACAAAGAGAGCATCTGGGAAATAAAAAAAAAAATTAAGCTTATTTCCTGCCTTTCTTGTTAAGTGGTACAGACTATTTGTAGGCTTCTGAGCCCCCAAGCCCTTCTGTGCTTGAGGGAAGCCTTCTAGCTTGTTTTTTTTTCTTATAACTAGCCAGTTTTCTAGTTTCAGCACTCAAATCTGTTTCTTTGATCTCAGCACTTGTTCAGAAAAAAAAAACAAAATTTCATCTGCTTTTACTGTACTTGTGTTTTTTACCTACTTCTTTTTACTTTTGCATCATCTTAAAATACTCAATTGTATTTATTACTGCTTGGTGTAACTCATTCCTAGCCTTTTGGTTTAAACACTTGGGCTTCGGACCAGTTAGTTGTTTTGCACTGGGAGGGTTTGTGGTCTGCACTGTTGTGGCAGAACAGGTAGCTTACATCCTTCTAGGTTGAGAACTGCTGATTGAGGGCTCAGTGTCTGTTATTCTAAAAGTGTATTAATTCTGGTTTAAGCACTTGGGCTTTCGAGCCAGTTATTTTACATTAAGAGGGTTCGTGGTCTGCACTCTTGTGGGAGGAGAGGCTGGACTCTGCCCTTCTGAGCTGGGAATTTCTGGTTAAAGGCTTATAGTGCATGCATATCTGAACTGTTTCTTACTGACGTTGGTGCGCCTTGTTTGCTGTGGCATAGACTGGATTCGGGCCTGCTGGATCTAGCTTTGTTTGTGTAACTTGAGCACTAATCCAGACATTCTCTAAAGTATTCAATGGTATTTATTACTGCTTGGTTGTAACTTGATTAAAGTGTAGCTATCATTCAAGTCTTTTGGATTAAGCACTTGGGCTTCAGACCAGTTGTTTTACATTAGGAAGGTTTGTGGCAAGCACTGTGGTGGCAGGACAGGTAGCTTTCATCCTTCTAAGTTGGGAACTGCTGATTGAGAGCCCAGTGTCCAAATGTATTAGTTCTGGTTTAGGCACTTGGGCTTCAGGCCAGTTATTTTACATTAAGAAGGTTCGTGGTCTGCACTCTTGTGGGAGAAGAGGCTGGACTCTGCCCTTCTGAGCTGGGAATTTCTGGTTAAAGGTTTATAGTGCCTGAATATTTGAACTGTATCTTACTGTAATTGGTTCACCTTGTTTGCTCTAGCATAGACTAGATCCAGGCCTGCTGAATCTAGCTTTGTTTACATGCTTGTTGTTTGTTTGCTTGTTATTTCCCTGGAAGCTAATTCCACCTAATACGCAACTTCTCAGTGCTTCTGTGGATCACTAGTGATATCTGCATTGCTTACTGTACTTATTTCCTTGTTTCACTTGAAAGAAAGTTACTGTTTGTCGTTTTTGCATTTAGTTACTTGTAACACATTGCACTCAAGTTACCTGGCACTTGCTCACTAAAGCAATTATATAAGTCAGCACTAAAAATTAAAAGCACTACACCCTCACTCCCCACTGGCCCTTGTTTTCAATTAAGGATTTCCCAATATTATTCTAGCATGTCCAAAGGTCAGTTGTCAATCTCCTCTCCGGTCCAGCTGGTGAATCTGGGAATCTTGAGGCAATGTTATAACTGCCTCATGTACACAGACAACCCTCTCCTCCTCCCACATAACACAAATACTTGAGAGATGCAGCTATTTAGCCAAACTGGAGGCTGAGCTCTCTCAACTCAGGACTGGCAAGACCAGACACGAGGAGAAGGCAACTACACACACCACAAAACCAGCCTCACATAATGCTACCACTCCACTGAATCAAACACATAAACACACAAAGACATACTCGGAGGCTCTGAGTAAAATTTACCTAAACAGCAGAGGCCTCCAAAGCAGACACCCAAACAACTGCTACCTCAAGACACCCCACAAGCAACACATAAACCACAAAAGCAGTGTGCAAAGCAGTCGCAGCCCTTAAGGCCAAATACAACACCAAACATACTTGTCATAGGTGACTCCATAGTCAGACACACTGACGCCCCACTCACCAGGCTGAACAAGGAGAGGGTCACAGTAAGCTGCCTATCGGGCGCTAGAATCCGCCACATAACACAAGCACTCGGGTCACTCCACGGCAAGTACAAATATGACACAGTCATTGTCCATGCTGGTGTGAACCACCTGAGACGTACCTCCCTGGACTACATGAAAAGAGACATAGAGGAGCTCTCTGATTATGTAGCCCAGGCAGGTATGACCCTAACCTTGAGCAGTATCCTTCCTTCACCAAGAATGATGCCACAATATAGAGACAAGATGATCAGCTTTAACAATTGGCTTAATGTCTAGTGTCATTCAAAGGGGATCCAGTGTCTGTCTGCCTGGGATGACATGCTTGACAAGCCACGCTGCTTCGCAAGGGATGGCTTGCACCTGTCACCCCTGGGATTCCGGATATTGGCTAAGGCTCTTGCCACCCCATAGTGCCTTTTTAGGCAAGGCTCAAATTCTAAACCTACCACCCTAGAAAACAAAAATGGGAAGAAACTGAGGGTAATGCTGCTCAATGCCAGAAGTCTAAATCTCAAAATGCACACACTCGAGGCCCTTCTCAGTATGGAGAACATCGATGTCTGTGCTGTAACTGAAACCTGGTTCAAGGCTACTGAGAGCACCCCGGCACTATTAGGTTTTACCTCATATCATGCGTTCCGCCCCAAAACCCGGACCACAACACAAAAGGAGGTGTATCCATATTCATAAAGGATACCCACACCTCCAGGTTACGGCAACGCACTAAGCTTGGAAACCATCCAGGTGCAACTAACCATAGGCAAAACTGCTCTACAAATTGTAGCATGCTACAGGCCACCCTCTCAAACTCAGGAACCCCACACAGCCTTCCTGAAGACACTGGAGGGTATAAATTTATCTCCAAACACCATCATATTGGGTGACTTCAACTACCCGAATATAGACTGGGAACATTACTCAAGCCCTAACTTTCTAGCCCAACGGTTCCTGGAGTTCATAAATTCAAATGCCATGGAACAGCTAGTCACTGTTCCCACGAGAGGAGAAAATATACTAGATCTCATTGTCACAAACATGGGGACAAAATGCTCCACACCGAAGTATATCCCTCATTGGTGAGATCTGATCATAAACTAATCTCACTGGAAATCCACATCCCGCCCCACCCCAAACAAAAGACCATAGTGAAGAACTTCTCTAAAGCAAACTTCACACTACTCAAGACTGGTGTAGTATCCTTCAAGGCCCCTGAGCCAGAGGAAACCACAACCCAAGCTGCGGAAGCCCTTACAAATGCCTTCTATGAACACCTCCAGGACTGCATGGATCAGGCAATCCCAAATAAAACCAAGACTCTTTCCACAAAGGGCAAACGTCCAGTCTGGTGGACCCCAGCCATTAACAAACTTTACAATAAGAGGAGAAAGCTATTACATGATAGAACAAAATCCATAAAAGGGAAGTCACCCCTGATCATTATTAGTAAAAAAATACGAGCACTCATAAAATCAACTAAGGCCAATTTTGAGAGAAAAATTGCCATGGATTCAAAGGACAATCATAAGGCCTTTTTCAGCTATGTTAGGAACCTGGGTGGAAACTCCCAGATATGCTCAGAATTAGTCCAAAATGATACAAAAATCACTGAACCCACAGACATTGCCAACATACTGGCAGACAGGTTCAGTGCGAACTTCACCCCCCCTCTCCCCTAAAGGAGAGATAACTATCCCAGCCGAGTGTAGCCTCCCGGACATCTCAAATGCGCAGGTGAAAGCTGCTCTCTCTAAAGCTAAAAACACAGCATCAATGGGACCGGATGGTGTCCCCGGCTGTGTGCTACACGAGCTAAATGAGGAATTAACCCCGCACATAAGGCAGCTGTTTAATCTCAGCCTTACTACAGGATACGTGCCCAAGGAGTGGCGTACGGCAACTGTGGTCCCACTCCACAAAGGCGGCGCCTCTACGGACCCTGGTAATTACCGCCCCATAAGCTTAACAAGTCTAGTCTGCAAAGCTATGGAGAGGATCATAATGGAGCTCATAAACAAAGCTATAGGGGACTTGCAGACATTGGACCCGACCTAGTTTGGCTTTGTCAAGGGAAGATCATGCCTTTTGAACTTGGTCGACTTCTTCGAAACAGTCACCAAGGCCATTGATGAGGGAAAGGCAGTCCATACAGCCTACCTTGACCTTGCAAAGGCTTTCGACACAATACCCCACTCGGGTATTGTAGAAAAACTTACCAGCTTAAATGTAAACCCATATGTCACAAGATGGGTTGCAAACTGGCTTAAGGACAGAACCCACAGGGTTAGAGTTGCTGGCGCTGTGTCAGACTCCAAGCCGGTCACAAGTGGTGTCCCACAGGGCTCGGTCCTTGGCCCCTATTGTTTGGCATCTACTTCTCAGAAGTACAGGCCAGCATGGGAGGACTTTGGCTGACAAAGTTTGCAGACGACTGCAAACTGGGCCATAGTGGAAAGTGCATCGGACACGGATATCCTTCAGAAGGGACTCACGGAAACAGATAGCTGGTGCCAGAGCCATGGCCTGAAGTTAAACGCCAAAAATGTATAGTCATACCCTTCGGGAAAAACAAGGTAACCCCAAGCTACCATATAGGTGGCAATCCACTAAGCACAGAAGAGGTTATCAGGGACCTGGGGACCCAGGTTGACAGTGGCCTTTCTTTTGACACTCACATTGCTAAAGTGGTTAGAAAGACCTTCTACATTGCCCACCTGATCATGAAGGATTCACATCCAGATCTAGTGAGGTCATTGTTCCCCTGTACTCTTCACTTATCAGACCAATGATCGAGTACAATGCCCCATTCGGGATGTATCTCACCAGACATCTGCAGCAATTGGAGAGACCCCAAAAGTTCCTCACCAAAAGGATAAAGGGACTCCAAAATCTGTCATATGCTGCCAGATTGAAGAAACTCCAGCTCTATTCAGTCGCATACCGTCTGCTCAGAGGTGACATGTGCCTGACATACAAGGCCATGTCCAACCCGGAATTAATGGACATGCTCCACCTCAAAAAATCCACCAAAACCACTAGAGCAAGCAACTTAAACCTTAGCACGGATATAAATAGGACGTGCTGGAGGGATAGATTTATCACTCAGAGACTCCCTATGCTGTGGAATAAAATCCCGGTCCATGTGAGGCAGAGCACCTCGCTGACTCTGTTCAAGAGAAATCTAGACCTGTGGATGGGAGATCGTAGGTTTACCCCGGGAATCATCTCTGTGTCACTGCTGGACAGAGGCACAACAAACTAATGGGCACAGTAGTTTTTCATATAAGGGGTGGCGTAAGCCACAAAAATTTGGGCTAGGCTTATAAATGCCTTAGGGCAGATAGCCTAGTATAAACCTATGAACCTATGAACCTTCCTAAACCCCAAATACCTTCTAGATAAAGTACACATAAGAAATACCCTCAGCAGCCCCGAATGCACTCTTTCAAAACAACGCCACATACAGCCATATGTCATGGAGCCACCACGTCTAAACTCATAAGACAAGCCACCCCAAAAACCAACATTCTGGCCATTGGAGCCTCCATTGCAAGACACACTGATGTCCCTCTCACCAGAATGAGTAAGGAGAAAGTCACAGCAGTTGCTTATCAGAGGTCGTGATGCACCACATTATGTATGCACTCAGGTCACTGGACCACAAGTACCAGTATGACTCAGTCATAGTTCATGTGGGTGTAAATGACCTGAGATGTATCTCCCTAGACTATATGAAGACAGCCATCATGGGGCTCTTGGAATATGTCTGTCAGGTTGGTATGAGACTAGCACTGAGCAGCATTTTACCTTCTCCAAGGATGATACCACAATATGAACAGTAGATGACTGACTGGTGTCATTCTAAGGGAATGCAATATTTGCCAACATTGAAGGAAATGGTCCACAGACCATAATGCTTTGCCAGGGATGGTCTGCACTTCTCCTCTCAAAGCTTTCTAATATTAGCTAAAACATTGTCCCCCATAGTGCCTTTTTTAGAAAATGCCAAACTGAAAGTACTTCTGACATAAATCAAAAACAAAGAAAATCTAAAGGTGTTGCTGCTCAGTACTAGGAGTCTAAACAAGAAGCTCCACTCCCTACAAGTTATCCTCACCCTAGAGAAAACTGACATCTGCACAGTCACTGAGACATGGTTTAAAGCTGTGGAGAGCACACCAGCAGTGAAAGCCTATAATGCCTCACATGCATTTAGACCAGCTACAACACAAACATGGATTAAAGGTGGAGGTATCTTGATTTACATCAAAAATAAATACACTTCAAGGCTGGTCAAACAGGAAAATGCACTTGAGCTTCTCCCCATTCAAATCACCATAGGAAAAATCCCATACCACTTCCTTGCAAGCTATAGGTCCCCTCTATGACTCAAAAAACCCATACAATGTATTTAAACTTATTGGAAACACTCACCATCCAACCCAATACCATATTCATGGGTGGCTTTAATTGCCCCACTATTAACTGGGAATCATATATGACACCAAATGTGCAGGCACAGAGATCCTGGATTTTGTAAACACAAACTTTCTGGACTAAATTGTCAATACATTGACCAGGGTTGCAAACATACTGGATCTTGTCCTCACTAATGTGGGATAGTGCTGCACATCCCCAAGTGTAACGTCTTCTCTGGTAAGGTTGGACTACAAAATGGTCTCCTTTGAAGTAAAAATAAAACCTGGAACCCCAGCTGATGTCCCTCTCACCAGAATGTTCAGGAAGTACTCTGTGGCTAACTTCCTACTATTGAGGGATAACTTGGCAAAATTTCAAGCTGCCATAAACCTTGAAAACACTATTACCTATGTGGACCTGTTCACAGAAACCCTATACAAGCATGTAAATAGCTGAATAGCAGCAGCTATATCCACCAGGAAGAAGTACAGAACTAACTCAAAAAACAAGCCACTCTGGTAGAATCACAACATCAGTGGGCTATGTAAGAGAAAGAAGACAGTCATGGCAAAAAATTAGGAGATGTATCACCCAGCAAGATAAAAATACTCTCATCAAACTAAACAAGCAACTCAATGGACAAATAAAGTCTAGCAAGGTGAAATTGAATGTAAATTTGTCCTCCCAGGCCAAGGACAAGCACAATATATTCTTTAGCTATGTCTGCAACCTCAAAGGCAATACACAATTGTGTGTGGAGCTCATTGTTAATGGAGCCACCTATATTGAGCCAGAAGATATAGCAAACTTACTGGCCAACAAATTCAGCTCTAACTTTACCCCTCCACCCCACTCAACCTCCCCTCAGGAAATACCATCAAATATAACTCTCCCTACTATCACTAGGGAAGAAGTCCTCAATGGTCTGTCTAAAGCCAAGAGCACTGCATCAATTGGCCCAGACCATACCTCCCAACCATTCCAAATTACTCTGTAAAAACCGAGTTTTGGGGTCCAAGTAATGGGGTGCCACTATTCTCGAGTGGCACCCCTTAATTTCCAATTTCCCAGCTTTTTTTATTTTAAAAAATTTAGTTTGGCGTTTTGCGCTGATGTCATCATGTGCACAATGACGTCAGCTCCGTGAAACGTCCGGCTAGCCTGTCGGAATTGAGCAATAGCTCACAACATGCATGTATTTCCGGCAGCTCCAGCAAGCCGGAAGGGAATGTATAGCTGCAAGAAGCAGGCATGGTGCTGGTTCCACGAACAGTAAGCTACCTACAAGGTATTTACTATGCGGCGGCTTTTTGGATTTGAGGCTGCAGAGTGTGTGAACGTGGAAGGTTTTGCGGATTCTGGCTTCAGAGAGAGGGACTTTGTGGATTTACTGTTGATGGCCGGCTTCAGAAAAAGGTATTCATTATGCAGCTGGTGTTATTTGTTATATATGGTTCAGGAGTACTTGAGCATTACAAAAAAATAAGTGGAAAATGAATGGGTCATAGCTGAACCCCAACATCTGTATTTGCATATCATTAAAGTAGATTTTTTTCTGGATTGTAATATGAGAAATAAGAACTTCTTTCAGTTTTTATAACTGTCAGCTGTAGTGCAAAACAGCTGTTTGTATCATTACATAAATAAGTTTTCCTTTATAGTGATTGTAAACTAGCATGTTCAGAAGACTAATATTAATATTCATAATCCTATTAGGTGATATGTAGCTAGATTTTGTAAACAAAAATTTACTTATTCAAAATTTTTTAAATTCTTTCTTAGCTTGTCAAAGTTCGGAGTATACGACCGTTTTTTTTTCCAACTGTAGATCAAGCGTACTGTAGTATTAAAATAAGTAAATAGAATCGAGAAGCACAGTAAATATGTACCGTTTTATCACAACCTACTGTCATTTCAGCATCTACAGTCATAATCTCCTGTACTACTTTTATACAAATGATTTAATGTAATCTACATAGGTAGTCTAATGTAAACACTGATCACACATCCCAATAGCAGTAAAGTTTGCATTTAATAACTGGCTGTTAAAGGCTGCCCATGCTTGCGCTTCTGCTAATTCAAATGCTTGCTCTTGCTTTGGCTGGGTGCCTATGGAGGCCTCTTTTCTTTGCTTGTTAATTGTTTGAGACCACCAGAATTTGGAGGACACTGATAGTTTGTTTAGGGAGCACATTCAGGCCCATCTGTTGCAGTCTAGAAGGGTGTTCCTATATGAACTAGGCCCCTCATTTAATTCTGGTCAGAAAGTAATGTAAATCCAGTTTAACTTTGAGGTTGCAGCCAAGATTTATGTTAATGAGCTATCAGTTGGCACACTGTGATATTCCTGATTATGAGTTCAGGCAAAAAGAGAAAAAAAAGCTGTTAATTCCAAATGAAATGCTGAAGTTCCATTGGCCACTAGGCAGACTAAAACCCCCCACAGTAAACCACTCTATTCTATTTAGACAATATGATAGAATATATTAAAAACTATTGGGATGTTTTATGCAAGCTGAGGAATAAGCATGTATTCTTAAACTGCATGAAGCACTTCTGCCATGTGCTAAGAGTGGCATGGGGACAGAGCCCTGGAATCGGCATTGTTTGCTTTATTTAGAATGCAGACAAACTACTGTTGTACAGCACAGAAAGAACTGCCTCCGCAAAGTTTTAGAGCTGATCTGCTGCTTTCAGCGTACAAAGGTCCTGTGTGAATAATGCTAGATTTGCTGTTGAAGTGAACAGGTACTCCAGACAAACTGTATTCCTGTGTTTTACTAACCAGCTTACTTCACTGATTATTTTCCTAAATGAAATTCTACATATATAGTTATGACGTGCTGGTGAACTGTTTGCTGCCTCTGTTAATTTTTTTATTTCTTTTACAACTATCACAATATCACATTGAAGTCACTTCAGTACTGCATTTTCTTTTTAATAATTTAATAATTTCAACACATGAAAGTAAGTTTGAGAAAGAGACTGAAGTGATTTTTTTCAGAGACAACATGTTTTTTGTTACCTGTCTTAGTGTTTTGCTTTTTGAAACCTTGGATTTCATTAAGCATTCTTGTTTGGTTTCCACTCTGCTCTTTTGTTGAAGCAACAAATCTATTTTTGACCTGGGGCATGCCATCTGTATTGTCTCTCAGTCAAAGGTTTCTGATTGTATTCATACAGGGTGTAAGATGTGCTTTTGTAGAGACTGCCTCATTACTTTTGGAGAAGTAAATTGTCAGGTAGTGTTATAATTACTGAGTAGAAACATACTTCATTGTTGAAGCACCCCATTAAAATGTTGTACAAATCTGTCATGCTCCAGAATGGTTTTAAAATTCTGCTCATAATTTGACTAACGTCTGAATGTTCACCATAAGCTGCCTACTGTCCTCAAATAAGACTGTTCAGATGTGGAAGAGTACATGTCTTTTTTTTGGCATAGAACTCAGACTGTGTGAAATGATCTTTCATAGAAAAACTCTTATAACCAAAGATGTAGACACTTGGAAAATAGGCTCAGTGTTGTTACTGCATGTTCACAAAACATTACCAGGACTAATTGTTTGTGCAGCAATATGTGCACTGCAGTAGTCCTTCGTAGGAGAACAAAGCAGTGACAAGCTGACCTTTTGGGCTAGCAGCGCTGCTGTAAGTAGACGTATCACTATCAAGTTCTGGATGGAGCCTCATGCTCCAAGTGTGTTGAGTAGGAGAAAGAGAAAGGATTTTCATGCATCTGTTGTCAAGGGAAATGAGTGTAATTGGAATCCTAGTATAAACATGGATCCATTAATGCTCAAGCCAAGAACATGAATTGGCTGTCCAGTGTCAGCAGGTGTTAATGAGGCACACAAGGAAGTAAAGCTGTCTGCACATTAGTGATTGTGGTAAATGGGGCACAATAGCCAGGTAATGGGACATTGGAATGGTTGCAGGGGGACTCTGGTGCCATATTTTGGTAGCCTGTTCTTCAGTTTGCATTTGAAGGTTGTTATCCCACAATCCCATTGGAGCGGGCGGGGTTACATAATTACGTATGCAGTTTTTATGTTAATTAGTGTACAGATTTGTACCTATTTTTATGGGCCTTGTCCAGATTTTTGATGTTTCCAGGTTGAGAGGTATGTTCATAACTGATCACTAGACTAAAGGCTTAAGAGTCCTTACAAGCCTAGCCAATATAACCCAATTTTACCCAATATATGGCCTCTATTGTCATTAGGATGGCTTGGATTTGTGCCTATGCATTGAGTATCTTAAAGAATGCCTCTATACATAAGGGACATAGGCACTACACTAGGTGTGAATTTGAAATTCCCCATATATTGATCCAAATTGTGTTCGAAAAGTACCAAGGAAGGGCTCTGCTTAATGTGAATAAGAAGCCTGTTACAAAGAAGGGGCAATCTCTGAAACACATATCTGTCTTTCCATCATGTTTTGTTTGAGTTGCTGACTAAGTTTAGATCCCTAGACTGGGTGACCCTTGTGCTGATTGACTTTCAGATGTGTAGCAGCTCCATCAGGGCTGGATTTATGAGTGCCTTACAGGTCAGGCATAAGTCACCCTGTTATAGTCAGTAGGAGACAGATTAAAGAGATATGGCTTTTAGTCTATCCACACATGACATGTTGTTTACACCCTGTATTTTCTTTGTGAGAAATCTCTGAGGTCACTCCAGCTGCTGTATGTGCCTAGTCAGGTGTATGCTAAATGGCACATTGTCCTCGATTATTGGTCTAATGAGGGCTGAGTACAGTGGAACTATAATTTCCTTGGATTTAAATGCCATACCTTTACTTATAAGTTGTGCCACATAGAAGGAAGTCCTCACCACTGTGGACATATGGCTGTCAAAGATCAGGCTACTGTCTATCTGTATACCTAGATCTCTTATGTTTGAGTGTATTCTCATGGGTGTGCTATTGATGTTGTAATTTGCATGGGTATTTGACTTCCCAAGGGGTATGATAAGGCATTTTTTTCTCACATTTAGTTATAGGCCATTGTTCTGGCACCAATCATTTTCTGATCTAGACCCTCCTGAAGGATATCTACATCATTTGGGGGATTTGATGATTGCCCCTTGCTTGCAGTTGTTGGTAAACTTTGTCATCCAGAGGCCTTCCACATTAGCCTTGTCAGGAGTGGTCCCAGCACTGAACCCTGTGGCACACCTCTAGTACCTGGTCTGCTGCTAGATATGGCTTCACCTACTTTAACCACGTGTCCTGTCTCTGAGCAAGTTGGCTATCCATCTGGTGATGTAGGGATTTATGCTCAGTTTTGTGAGATTATTTATACCTGACTAGGAAATTGTGTCAAATGCTTTGGCCAGGTCAAGATATGTGGTATGTAATGTTTTACCCTCATCCATGGCCTTAGTGGCTTTCTCAAAGAAATCCACCGGAATCAGTAGGCATGACCTGCCCTTGGCAAAGCCAAATTGGGTTGGATACAGTGTTTGGAAGTTTCCTATGTTATTATTTATCAGGTCCATAATTATTATTTCCATGGTCTTACATATAAGACTAGTCAAACTTATGGATCTGTAATTTCCTAGATCAGTAGATGGTCCCACTTTATGCACAGGGATGACTGTTGCTGTCCTGCACTTTATAGGGACAAAGCCAGTCTAAAGGCTATGATTAAATGATCCTAATGGCCCTGATAGGTCCTGATTTAAGCTGTTTAAGAGGCAACCTGGTGTATCACCAGGCCCCATTGAAGCCATGATTTTAGCTTTAGAGAGAGTGGTGGCAACCTGTTCTTTGGTGATAATTGGCAGTAGAGTGGTTAAGGGTATTTCTTTGCAGAGAACCCGGGGTGATGGGCAGGTGAAATTTGAGCTGAATTTGTCAGCCAGATTTATTTACATATATATATTGACACACAGACATACATATCACACATGAGAAACACAGATGTAAAATCTTATATAACTACATAAATAAGCAAATGCTTGTCCAAAGCTTCATGAAAAGTGAGATAGAATGACTGGCTGCCAAATAAGCACAAAGCTTAAGACAAATACAATGTATTAGAAAGAAACTACCCACCCTAACATAACCAGAATATGGACCTGAAGTAAAAGCTGCCCACACTAAGGGCAGTAAAAACTGGCAACCTGTAAAAATAAAATTCAGATTATAAACATAACCTCACTTAAAATATAACATATGGTAACAAAAAGTGCAGTAAATATACAACTCCTTCTTATTTATTCCTTCATCAGTTACATCCAGCATTGTTAATTCAAAGATTCAATAAGAATCTCCCAAATATAAAAATGTACACTTACCTGTGATGTCCTGCAGCTATGTTGAATAGCAAGGTTAGCAGCTGCCTTCCTCAAC
>NC_056741.1:277192267-277282267 GCF_019279795.1 Protopterus annectens
ACACACACACACACACACACACACACACACTTTGAGATTTGATTTATATACAAACATGCACACACACACACACACACACACACACACACACACACACACACACACACACACACACACACACACACACACACACACACACACACACACACACCTGGGAAAGGCTAGCACAGGTTTATTAGTATGCCTCCTTCTGCCCAGACTATAAGGTAGTTATCACTGCCACCAGACACTCTTATCAGTTACTCTACGTCCTTAACAATGGGTGTCCAATCCTACTGTGTAATGTTACTAATAATCCAAATGGTAGTTTTGGCCAAGAGCCAGCGTATTAGGAGTGGCCTGTACAGTGTCACCAAATACATATGCAAGTACACTAAGAGATTAAATATGTCTCACCAATATCAGACACAAAGATAGGTTTAAATATATTTAATAATAAATAATAAAAGAACAAGACAATACTCAGTCAATCAACACAGTAACTTCAGAGTTCAAAATCACAGGAAATATTTTAAGACAACATTGCAGGACAGTCTCAAATAAATATAGAAAACATCTAAACTAATTTTACTATATTCCTATCTTTATCTAAAAGAGATACTATGCCCTAAGAACTTACAGAGCGAGGCAAGTGCTGATGGTGATGATGAGCAGATGTTGCCAAGTCCAAGACAAAATACAAAATGCACAGTCTCTCTCTGAGAGAGTTCTTAAATTAATATCAAATATTACTGCTGGGTTAGCTTGGATGACATCACTTTTTGTTACCTGGCTTCAGTTCCCAGGCTACCCCCCCACCCCCATTGTAGCATTTGACATCTCCTTGTGAAAAATACATAGCCTTCAGATGTTTGCAGTTGCTAGAAGAGATAAAACAATAAAACACTTACAAAACAATGCAGAAGGCACCCTAGCTCTAGACATCCTGTCTCCTTGCTGCATTGAAACTAACTTTTATAGCACAATCATAAAATAATTTAATTTAAACTAATTGTCTTGAAGTTTTGCAAGTTAACCATGTATGTTCCAGTTTCTACTATGTACATTTGCACATGCATTTCTGTTCTACGTCAGCAGGGCATGCTGTGATTACATTTTAGCTCAGTTCATAACATACAGTTCTGTATAAATCATATCAATATTCACAAATGATATAGAATTATTTACAAAATTCCGGATAGCTGAGCTGGCAATATTTTCCTATATTACATTTTCCTGCACCCCACCAATAACTCAAGCTAGGTTTTCAAGTGACCCTTGAGAAACATTGATAGGGCTCAGCCTGTCTGGGAACACCTTACCCCATTCCCTGTCTTGGCAGCCCATCTGTATTTGCATTGCTAACCCCACTGTGGTGCTGCACTATCATATCATATGCTTGCAACTGTAGGCTCCACCTTAGAAACTTGGCATTTTGCTGGCTGGCTCAATATAGCCACGTTAAGGGATTATGGTCTGTTACTACAGTGAATTTCCTTCCATACAGATAAGACTGAAGTTTCTGTAGTGCCCACACTATGGCTAGGCATTCCTTTTCTACAGCTGCATAGCATTCCTCCTTGGGCTGGAACCTACAGCTGAGATATACCACTGGGTGCTCTTCTCCCTCTGAGGAAACCTGGCTAAGTACAGCCTCCACCCCATGGTTTGAAGCATCTACCTGCACAACAAATTATTTGCTGTAATCTGGACTGGCTAACACAGCTTTGGGTCCACCCAAAACTTCTTTAAGCTTCTGGAATGCCTGATCACATGCTGGGGTCCACACTATCTTATATGGGTTGTTTTTCCTTGTCAGGTCTATGAGGGGTGCAGCTATGGTACTATACTTGGAGATAAACTTTCTCTAGTACCCAGCTGTCCCTAACAATGCCCTCACCTGTTTTTTGCTAACGGGGTAGGCCATGCCTGAATGGCTTCCACTTTGGCAGGTTCCGACCTGATCTTAGCCCTCCTCACTCTATATCCCAGGTAGGAGACCTCTGCCATACCCACTTGACATTTGCTGGACTTAATGGTCAACCCTGCCCTCTGTAGTCTGCCCAGTGCCTCCCTGACATGATGAAGGTGTTCTTGCCAGGAATGGCTGTAGATGGCAATATCATCTAGGTAAGCAAGGGCAAAATCTCCTGCTCCTGCTAGGATATGATCTGCCAGCCTCAGGAAAGTTGCTGGGGCAGTTTTCATCCCAAAGGGCATCTTCATGAACTCATACAAGCCAAAGGGAGTCACAAAGGCTGACCTCTCTCTAGCGCTGGGAGTCAAGGGTACCTGCCAGTAACCCTTGGTAAGATCAGTAGTGATAAAATACTTATCCCTACCCAGCTACTCTAGGGCTTCATCTGTCTTAGGCGTGGGATAAGCATCTGACTCTGTGTAACTATTTAATTTCCTGTAGTCCACACAGAACCTGGTGCTGCCATCTTTCTTTGTTAACAGCACCACTGGGGAGTCCCAGGAACTCCTGGACTCCTGAATTACCCCTAGTTCCAACATTTCCTGTATCTCCTCCCTCATAGTCTGTTTGACTCTCTCAGGCACCCTATAAGGGACCTGATTAATAGGCCTTTGAGGCCCTGTATCCATGTGGTTTTGCACCAGGTGGGTGCACCCTGGTTTCCCAGTGAATATGCCCCCAAAGTTCTGCAACACTGCTCTGATTTCTTGAACCTGGGTAGGGGATAGCTGCTGCAACATTGCTACCCCTTCCACTGAGGTGTCAGTCTAAGCCTCACTGAAATCAGTCACCAGATCCCCCTCAGACTCCTCCTGCCATCCACTGCAAATACTCAGCACAAGGGCCTCCCTATCCCGGTAAGGATTCATCATGTTAACATGGTACAATTTGTGACCCTGCCTCCTGCCTAGCAGTTTTACCATGTAGTTAACATCACTGACCTTTCTTACTACCTTGTAGGGTCCCTCCCAGGCTGCCTGCAGCCTGCTGTGTGTGACGGGAATGAGAATCATTGCCTGCTGCCCTACAGTATTCTCTCTAGCTTGAGCATTCCTGTCATACCAGACCTTTTTCTGCTGTTGGGCTTCTGCCAGGTTTTCCTGGGCCAAGCCCATGCGTTCCCTGAGCCTTGTCCTGAGGTTTAGGACATATGCCACAACAGACTCCTTGTGAGATTCACACCCCCCCCACTCATCTCAAATTAAATCTAGAGGTCCCCTCACCATATGCCCATACAACAACTCAAAGGGTGAAAAACCTGTGGATTCCTGGGGCACCTCTCTTTTAGCAAACAACAGATGTGGCAAATATTTGTCCCACTCTCTCTTAAACTGGTCTGCAAATGCTTGTAGCATTGTCTTGAGTGTAGAGTTTAATCTCTCAACAAGACCATTAGTCTGGGATGGTAGGGGGTGGTCTTTAGGTGCTTCATCCTCAGTGCTTCAACAGACAAGCCAGTAGGTCTGGCATGAAATTGGCACCTCTGTCAGTCAGTATTTCTTTTGGGAAACCTACCCTGCTGAAAATCTCTAACAAAGCATTTCCCACCTTTTCTGCCTCATTGGAGGACAGAGCCACTGCCTCAGGGTACCTGGTAGCATAATCAGCTACCACTCGGATATACTTTTTCCCCTGTGGAACTTGGGGTGCTCAGAGGCCCCACAATATTCCATAGCTACCTCCTGAAATGGCTCCTCAATCACAGGCACATCAAAGGAGCTTTCACCTTGTCTCCTGCCTTGCCTACCATTTGGCACTACTCACAGGTCCTGCAGTACCCTGTTACATCTCTGGAAACCCCAGGCCAATAAATGTTCTGCATAATAAGTCTGTTTGTACGTTTTATGCCCATATGACCTGCAAAGGGAATATTGTTGGCTATGGCTAGAAGTGCCAGATGGTAGGCTCTAGGCAATACCAACTGCGGTATTCTCTCACCCTCTAGCCTTCCCTCAGGGGTTCACTCTCTATACAGTAACCCTTTGTCCCAATATACAGATTCCCCTTTTTCTTGACAATCAGGTTCCTCACTAGCTACCTCTCTCATGCCTTGTAATGTAGGGTCTGAAAGCTGAGCCTGTCTCAGCTCTCTCTTGGTAACACTTCCCAGCTCCCCTTCCACAGGACTTATGGCATCCTCTGACAGCGGTGCCTCACTGTCAGCCTGAGTACTACTACTATTCACCTCTGCCCTTGCAGTCACTCTATCCAAGGGAATATCAATACCCACAAACAGCTGTGGCTCACCTTCAGTCTCATTGCTATAGGGAAGCTCCCTCCCTGAAGTAACCACCTCACCAGTAGTGGCTGGAAGTGTGTGGGCTGTCTGGGTCTCCACCAGACTAACAGACTCACATGCTTGTCTCCAAGCCTGACTGTGTGTAACTGCATGCACACAGGGTACTACATTATCAAAATCATTCCCTATCAGGACATCTGCAGGGATATCATCAAACACACCTACTTGCTTACTTCCTTTTCCACTCTCCCAGTCAAGGTGAATCTTAGCCAAAGTTATTTGGAATGGGGTCCTTCCTAAAGCTCTGACTGGAGTAGACTGCCCAACCAAGCATTACTCCTCTGTAACCATTGCAGGCTTCACAATAATTAGATCAGAGGCTGTGTCTCTCTTAGAAGTGGCCTCTTTTCCATCTGCTACGATAGGATATAACTTCCTGTGGCAGCTTGGTACCCTTGTTGTCTCGAGACAACTTACTGTTAGCATTTTGTCATTCCCACTTACTGGCTCTCCCACCTTTTGTTCCCCATCTTGCCTGCATGGACATCTATATGCTACATGGCCCCACTGGTTGCATTTAAAACATTTAACCCTTTGTCGTGGACATGTACCTGGAATAGTGGCTTCCCCTGCTACTGGCAGATGCTGTTGGGTCAGTCTGGGCTGTCCACCATGGGTTCCCTTACACCCATGAGCAGCACTGGGTGTCCCTTTCCTGTGCATTGATGCCCTGCTTGCTAAGTATAGGTCTCCCTTCTTCCCCTTCTCATCTGCAGTATTGCATTGTCTATCAGCTAACCAGATTCTCATGTCCTCATGCAAAGTGCTAAGAGCTTGTTCCTTCACCAAAAGGTCTGCCAGCCCTTCAAAAGTGGTGACCTGACATCCACTCACCCACCTATGAAAATAAGTGCTTAGTTCAGCAACATATTCACACACACTTTCATCTGCCTTGCACCTATCCTCACAACCTTTTCCTATAAGTGTCAGGTGTTAACTTAAAGCATTCTAAAAGACAGATTTTTACAATATTATAATTTAAGGAATCAGTATCAGACAATTTAGAAATAGCAGTTACAGCTTTACCATGGAGTAAGGGGGTAAGGAGCCATACCCAGAGCCCTTGGTCAACATTATGCTGTTTACATATCCTTTCAAACATATGAATGAAGCTATCAAAATTATCTCCTTCTGTAAATTGTGGAAGAAATTTACTGACCTTAGTTCCTTCTGGGGTTCGGTTACTCCCTTCCCTATTACCTTCATGATGCTGACAAAGAGTCCGCATCTCCTTTTCATGTTGCCTCTGCCTCTCCTTCTCCTATGCCTATAGACATCACAGTTTCTCATTTTTCTCAGCCTCTAGACATCTCAGTCTCTCTGCTGCTTCTGTTTTCAAATGCTTGGCCTCAAGTCTCTTTAACTCCAGACAGATTTTTAAGTCCTCTGAGGAAAGGTTGAGCTGTCTTTTGTCTGAGTGTTGTACATCTCCAAAGCCAGCCTGGCGTCCTCCTAATCACTGGTCTACAATGCAGCTGTGCCCAAAGCTACAATAATTTCTGCTTTAGTCAGGTTGGCATGCACCAGTCCTTTAGCCTGGCAGATCTCAGCCAACTGGGTGTTTGTCAGCTTGCCATAATCCTCTGCTGACATGCTTGCCTGCTCTCCCTGACTAACTAAGCTAACAAAAAAAAAAATAAAACAATTGTTATGTGAAACTCTGAATATTCACTATGTGGCTGATTGAGAGTGCAAACACTTACAGTAACCACTGTACGCAGGCTGCAGGAATTCAATATCCACACCACTACAACCCAATTAATATGTGATGTGGCTATCTCACCACTGTCAGCCAATTAATATGTGATGTGGATATCCCACCACTGTCCACAATTAATATGTAATGCCCCTGCACTGGCCCAGTAATCAAGGAGCCTCAATCCTCACCACTGGCAACAGCTAGGGGATGTACACACTGGGTGGATGACAAGTACACACACACACAGTAAAGTACAATTACCATTAAGAGCACACAGAGACCACAGTCAGACTGAGGCTGGTTTCTCCCTCTTTCTCCAGATCCCCAATAAGACTACCACTGGTGCAGCTATAGGGGCTGAGATCTCAGCTGAGTGGTCAAGCCAAAACCAACAGCACCCTCTCTGTCCAACCAGTGCTTCATGTCCCTGCCCAAGTAGCTGACACACACACACACACACACTTTGAGATTTGATTTATAAACAAACGTGCATGAACATACACACACACACACACACACACACACACACACACACACACACACACCTGGGAAAGCCTGGCACAGGTTTACTAACTAAGCCCCCTTCTGCCCAGACTATAAGGTAGTTATCACTGCCACAATCACACTTATCAGCTACTCTAGGCCCTTAACAAAGGGTGTCCAATCCTACTGTGTAATGTTACTAATAATCCAAATGGTAGTTTTGGCCAAGTACCATGCTATTAGGAGTGGCCTGTACAGTGTCACCAAATACATGCAAGTACTCTAAGAGATTAAGTATGTCTCACAAATATCAGCCAAAAAGATAGGTTTAAATATATTTAATAATAAATAATAAAAGAACAAGACAATACTCAGTCAATCAACACAGTAACTTCAAAGTTCAAAATCACAGGAAATATTTTAAAACAACATTGCAGGACAGTCTCAAATAAATACAGAAAACATCTAAACTAATCTTTACTATATTTCTGTCTATATCTAAAAGAGATACTATGCCCTAAGAACTTACTTACAAAGCAAGGCAAGTGTAGATGGTGATGAGCGGATGTTTCCAGGTCCAAGACAAAATACAAAATGCACAGTCTCTGTCTGAGAGAGTTCTTAAATTAATATCAAATATTACTGCTGGGTTAGCTTGGATGACATCAATTTTTGTTACCTGACTTCAGTTCCCAGGCTAAACCCCCATTGTAGCATTTGACATCTCCTTGTGAAAAATACATAGCCTTCAGATGTTTGCAGTTGCTAGAAGACATAAAACAATAAAAAATTTACAAAACAATACAGAAGGCACCCTAATTCTATTCATCCTGTCTCCTTGCTGCATTGAAACTAACTTTTATAACACAATCATAAAATAATTTAACTTCAAGTAATTGTCTTGAAGTTTTGCAAGTTAACTCTGTATGTTCCAGTTTCTACTATTAAAACATACATTTGCACAGGTATATAGTTTATATGCATTTCTGTTCTAAGTCAGCAGGGCAAGCTGTGGTTACATTTTAGCTCAGTAGATAACATACAGTTTTGTATAAATCATGTCAGTATTCACAAATGACATACAATTATTTACAACATTTCAGATAGCTGGGCTGGCAATATTTCCCTATATCACAACTTGCATTGCCCCCTTCTACCCTCTATCAACAACCCCATCCCCACCTCTCTACCTTCCATCCTGCCGGCTGTTATGTCCTACGCAGGATATAACCCATACAGCTTAGGCTACTGCAGCAGTGATCTACTCAAATGTGTACTGTTATGGTAAGTTTGCTTACACAACTGTACTTTCTGATGCTACTGGTTTTGCAGATGTGCAACAAATCCATCACTATAGGATCAGAGGATGCTTTGTAGGGTAGGCACAGACTGCCATACCACAGTCTGTACAAGTCCGAGTAATAAGGGATAAGGCTTTGAGACAGTCTGTATAGGACTTGTTTACTCTCTGTGGTCTCTCCAGCTGTTGCAAGTGCCTGGTTGGGTATATGCTGAAGGGTGCATGGCACATAATGATGGGTTTGATGACAGCACAGTACAGCAGAACAATTACCTCCTTGGACCTGAATGCCCTTACAAGTTGTGCAACATAGAGTGATTTTCGCACCACAGTAGACATGTGGTGGTCAAAGGTCAGTTTACTGTCAGCATAAGCTCCCAGATCCCTGACCACTTGCCTACTTTTAGGGACATATTATCAGTGTGGTAATTTCCAGGGGTGGTTATCTTTCCAAAGAGTACTCTTATGCATTTTTTCACTTTTAGTTTTAGTCCATAGTACTGGTACCAGTTGTTATCTGGGGTCTATGTTTACTGATCAAATGTTCAAAGCATTGAACATCCAATTAGCGAACACAACCCACTGAATGTTCGTTCATATAACGTTCACTTCAGCAAATGTGTGAGATGGAGTAAGTAACTAGTTGGCCAACATTTCCCAATCTCACACACTTAAGTATTTCAAACCCACCTAGGTTGGGGGACTGTTTCCCCCACCCCCTAACTATATATACCAACTCCGACACCACACTATAGTGAGGAAAAGGGCAAATTTCCTGATGTTGGCCAAATAGTTCCATGCCCTTCCATATCGTCAACCATATACTGTTCAAAGTTCTGAAACTTTGATCTTTTGATGTAGATATATATATATATATATATATATATATATATATATATATATTATTTATTTATTTTATTTTATTGGTGTAATTGGTAAAATAAAATAAATAAAAAAAAAATATATATACATATATATATATATATATATATATATATATATATATATACACACACATATATATATATATATATATATATATATATATATATATATATATATATATATATATATATACATATATATATATATATATATATATATATATATATATATATATATATATATATATATATATATATATATATATATATACATATATATATATATATATATATATATAAAATATATATATATAATGTACTGCGGTGGTGGTGCTGCGGTAGCGTTGTCACCTCACAGTAAGACGTTGTCCTGTTTGATTCCCAGCTAGAGCATCTACTGTGTGGAGACATGCGTGAATGGGCGTACCTTCGTTGAAGGTTGTGCATCAGGGCCGGCAACTCGGCAAGTAAAAATCTACTGCCAATCATTAGCGGACCGGAGTTCCGCTGTAGCGACCCCTAACCGGGAAAAAGCCGCAAGACACAACATATATAGCTAGATATTCGTGTATGTGTGTGTGTGTGTGTGTGTGTGTGTGTGTGTGTGTGTGTGTGTGTGTGTGTGTGTGTGTGTGTGTGTATGTATGTATATATATATATATATATATATATATATATATATACACATATATGTATATATGTATGTATGGTTATATGTTTTATACACGTATATAAAGACCACCTGAGGCAGGCACACAGTACTCAACTCCCTAGATTAGGCTTCAGTGGAAACATAGAATGATAAGTTGGTTCTCTGGTAGTTCCTAAGAAACAACATGGCCTCCTTTATCAGTTCTATAATGATATCAGCCCTATACCTAAAAAAGGACATTCATTATCCCAAGATATAATTAATGTGGGAAGAATGAATACAATTGTTTAACTGAGAGAGGTGGCAACCCATGCAATTCAGCACCTTGATGAAAGCATTTGCTTTGCATTTTCTTGAAATGACAGCATGACAACTTAAAAAAAAAATCAGGGTTGCAGAAGAGCCAGATGCCATCCTTCCATTTAAGTTTGTTATAAAATGTAAATCACGAGTAATATCAAGCAAACCAACAAATATGGTCATAAACCTGCTTAGAAATGTTGCACTGCATCTGAATGCATAGCCGCTAATGTTTTAGCATATTACAATAACTGTGAGAGACTTCAGATAACCTCGAGAGACAACCACTGATTTTAATGATAGAAAATCAGTATTTTGCTCTGATACACATATAAATATGTATTTTTATTTAGTATTTATTTATTTGACAAGTTGTTGAGTAAGAGTCAGTGCATAGATTCTACGAGAATGGCAAATTACATATAATGCTTTTCTGACCAAGGCTCAATGTTAGATAAAAAAAAAAACACTGGAGAGTTCAGGATGCTCACATTATTAAATACCTGCACTAGCAAGCCACAACAGAACAAATATCAGTCCAGTGTTTGCTTTTCCAAGAGAATAAAAACAATCATGGGACTGTCACCAAAGCACATGCTTAATTAGAAGATGAGGAGGCAGGATGAGAAAATGGTGATGTTGGATTGTGGGAGGGATTACTGAAGTACAGTGAGCATGGGGGATGCTCTGAAGACCAAAACTGCTAAAATATAGCTAGTACAAGGAGAAAAACAATCAGGAAGTAAGAAATGGGTGCCCTGTTTATGATGTATGCTATCTATTGGGATTTACAAAAAATATGTTTTTCAGAGACAACCAACTTTGACACTCTCCCTTTTAAGGAAAAAATTACCTCAGGGTTTCTGAACAGTATTATGAGCTCACTGCAGCAGTTCTCCTTGAATGCTTAAAGAGGATATAGATCAACTCTGAAGTTCAGTGCTAGTATGAAAACATATAATCTGTTTCATCATCTAAACCCCCTCTGTGACTAAACACACTTTCACTTATTTACAATGGGGATGCATTTGGACGATCAGTTAAGGATTGTCCTATATATCACCTGACTGCAACCTCCAATTGCAGTTTTTGGAGGCATTAAGTTTTATCAGAAAAGGCAGACACAGAAATTCTCTGTGTATTCAAGAAACAAATTATCCAATGAAAAAATGAGTGAAATGTGCAGCACAGGTAATATAAGTGTATATCTGACAGTTCACTCTTGAGCATCCCAGGAAGGCTCAACAAAGCCACTTCATTAAAATTGACTTTATTGGGTGTAACAGACTAAAACTTGAAACATAACTGCTTTAACTGAAATTACCCCATTTTATTAAAAGTTACTGCATTCTAATAAGTAATTAGCGGTACAGAAAGCTTTTCATCAAAGCACATGTATTTTTTTAATGTGTTTTTGTATATTATGTATTTTATTCTTATTTATGAGAAGTGAGAGTTTTATCCAGAATTAAGGATTTTTTTATAGGATTCAAGTAATTAATTAGTGAGATTAATGAACAGGTATTTATTGATGGATTGTAATGAGGTGGGGTATTTAATGACGTTTGGTTGTTGAGACATTCATCTGATTTGATTAAGTCTGTTTGTTAAATGACGAAAACGTGGTGATTTCAGTTAAAGCATTTATGTTTCAAGTTTTGGTCTGTTACACCCAATAAAGTCAATGCTAATTAAGTGGCTTTGTCGAGCCTTCCTGCGGTGCTCAAGAGTGTACTATTTGGTTTTTGGAGCACCTGTCCAATCATTTTTTCTATTGTTCTAAATGTCTATCTGACACATAGAACAAAAACACCAGGCCAAGCAGATTTCTTAAAACAGAAAACAAAATGGAGCAGGTAGAACAGAAAACAGCTCTATCAGTTTAAGCAACCCACAGACAAAAACATATAGATTTACTTTCCTCACCCAGCAGGGAGTCACCGACACTGCTTGTAGTTTTTGCAGGCCTTAAGTCTTATTAGAAAAGACAAACATGCAGAAATTATCTGTGTATTTAACTATCATGCAAGAAAGAAATTAACAAATAAAAAAAGTGAAATGTGCACCCTAGGTAATTGTCTGTCTGCCACATAGAACAAAAACAGCAAGCCATGCAGATTTCTTAAAACAGAAAATAAAATGGAGCAGGTAAAACAGAAAGCAGCTCTATCACTTTAAGCTAATTAAATGGAATCTGTGGGAACAACACATGGAGGATAATGTTCAGGAGGAGTGACATTTCATGGAAGGTAGGACCTAAGTAATCCGTGTAATGGCAAAGTGAATGATAATTATTAAAAGTAACTATAAATGTATAAAGCATGAAAAAGAAAAAAATGTTTATAATGGATTGCTTCTTCTTTTATATCTATATGTGCTACCATGTTCCTGTGCAATGTTTGAAGTTTATAATGGGTTAAAAAGTAACTGCAATATAATATTTACTTATCATTGGCTGACACCTTTCTTCATCAACATCCTAATATTTGTTTTACTATGGCGACAGTACAATGAAAATATATTTAATCGGAGTCTCTTTTTGCACAAAAGGTCTGCACACATTTTATGTATGCCCCATTACTTGTACACATAAGCATAATTATCTTTTATCACAGTGTGTGTTCATAATGTTTCTGTAGCTAAGTTTTATTTGAAAAATAACTTTATTAATGATGTTGTTAAGGTAGGCAGAGATGGTAATAGCCTTCTTACTAACCTGCTCACCATTGGTATGCACATTATTTTGTAAGGCATTACAGGCTATAGCAGATGAAGTCTAGTCTGTTATATCTTGGGTACCATTTAATAATTCTATCTCTTGTTTCCTAGGCAGTCATACAGCTTTTATTGATAAATAAAGTGGCTCTGAATAGTAGATTTCCATTCATGACACTTTTTAAAGAGGTCCAGCAGCAGCTGCTGCTGCTGGCAATTGAGATATCACTGTGGCTATATCTACCATGTCTAATATTCCTGTAGCTGTTTTGATGTCACCCAAGGTTGTGCCATACCAAGGTTACTTTACTCTTTAAGATGGTACCTGAAAAGTATCATCTGTTAGCGATATATAAAGTCTACCTTGGATTGCTTCTTGATTTCACAAAATTGTCATCTGCCAAAAAACTCTAAACCCTATTGTACCATTTTTTGCAATGCATGCTTAAAGGGTTTAATTTTTCTATGTGCTATTCCCCTGCATTGCCATGTTAGTAAAAAAGTAAGTGACTGAGAAAGCACAAAAAAGCTATCAATGAAAACATTAACTGGATAATGACATACCTGTAGCACATGCTTAGCAACCTCTAATTCTACCCTTTGTGCTGAAATGCCCCCAACAACTTAAATTTGCATAAGTGATCCTTTTGAGGGTTACACATAGCATATACCATCACAGACTTTCTGTCATGTCAATACTGGGCACCATTGATGTAGACACAGGGGGAGATGGATAATAGTCAACGGGAAAGGGATAAGTAAGGACGTTACTGTGCTCAAGAACACAGTCATGAATCTACCTTTCAGACTGTATTAGCTCTACCAGAAGGTAATTATTTCCAACCTCCACTTCTAAGCTTCTTTACTCAAAATCCATCAGCTACTTGACTAGCCTATGAGAACTATCTCCCCTCTGTGTACTGGTGAGGAGTAACTTTAAAGTATGATGTGGAGTTTGTACGATAACTGGTGCAAATCCCACCTTGTGTTTTGTCTGTTTGTTTGTCCAAGGCACTGTTAAAACATGTTTCATGAATTCAGTGCAGCTTTTCTCTTCTGAAGTAAGCATGTGACTTAAATAACCTAAGGGATGCATCTGATTGAACATATATTTATATGGGCTAGTGCTGCAACAACACAACAGATATTGTTGCATCTGAGATATGAACATGAATGCAAAATGGTTGGCACGAGTCAGGAGAAACCAACAAGGCAGCATCAGAAAACACTCTTTTTTAATATCTTCAAATACTCTTTTTGTTTAGCCATTGTACAATATATCACCATTCCTGAACTAAGCCCCATATACAAATCATACAAGTGCTGCAGTTTTCCAGAATAGTTCTCAGTGAATTCCTGCATAAATGTTATCAGTTCTGTTACTGTGCTGGGTAACCATGTCTGAGAAATATTTTGTTCTTATGTCTCAAGTGGTTACCTCCCCCAATGCAGAGATCGACCCTCCCAAAAATACAGTTGTGTACACTTACCATAAAGTAGATATTCGAGTGTATTCATTGTTGTAATCCTAACTGACAAAGTTTCCTGCTATGGAAGCCCTTTGCTGGTCTGACTACCAGATAATTTTCTCCTCCTCCTGAAGCCGGTGGATGCCCTGTTCAGCATCACAATGTCTGGATATAAAGGGAGTCAAAAGGCACTATGACCTCAATACTTACTTGCCCCAACAGTTAGGAGACTCCTAACAGGTCCCTAAGGTCAGGGGCCTCAAGAGACTCCAGAGTATGTGTCAAGGAGGAGGGAACAACCTAGAACCAAAAAGGAAAATAACCATCCCTATCCAGTAGGCAAGAGGGGAAGGAGGGAGGGAAAGAATAGTGCAACAGTGAATACACTCATACATCTAAATTTTTGGTAAATGTTCACAACTGTACTATGTTCTTCATGTTTCACTGTTGCAGTCCTAACTGATGGGATGATTCCCAGAGCTGAAAGGAGGGTGAATGGAAGGATTAAGGAGAGGAAAGGATATCCTGCAAGACAACAGTGGTAAACCATGCTCTGGACTTGAAAAAGGTAGGAAGATGATAATGTTTCATGTAGGTACATACAAAGGATGAAGTAGAGGCTTCCAAATTGTATTTTGTGGCTACCCCTTTAAGAAAGGTAACAGATATAGCGGTAGCTTATCGGAGTGTGTCCTCACAGTGTCTGGAGGCTTCTTGCCATGATGACTGTAGCAAAATGAGGTACAGTGGGAGATCCACATCCATTTGGAGATTATTTGTTTTGAAACTGGTCTCCCCTCAGAGCTACTGGCAAGGACCACAAAAAGCTGGTCTGACTTCCTAACGTTCTTGGTTCTATCCAAGAAGTAACACAATTGCCTATGCACATCCAGAGTATGGAGGATTCATTCTTCTTTACTTTGAAGGTTAGGAAAGAATATAGGCAAGTGTATGGTCTGGCTCAGTGAAATGTCTGTCACTACCTTGGGCATAAAGGAAGGATTGGCCCTAAGAGAATGTCTTTCTAGGTGGTAAAATGATGAAAAGTTCCACACACATAATGGCCTGAAGCTCTGAAACCCTTCTGGCTGAAATAATGGCTAATAGGAAAGCTGTATTCCAGGTCTGGAATTTTATATCTGTGGAAGCAGCTGGCTTAAAAGTTGGGAGGATGGGCCTATTCAAAATGAACCTGAGGTCCCAGAGGTGAATATGAGTTTTTCCTGGGGGGGCCTAATGCGGACAATCCCTCTCAGGAACTGTTTCATGAGATGATGGGAAAAGAGAGGAGGCTGTGAAGGCAGATTGACTGAAATAGCCGAAGTATGAATTTTAATAAAGGAATAAGACAGTCCTTTTTCAAAAAGGCTTGATAAGTATGACAGGATCAAAGGGATCTGAACGTGCCAAGGGCTTTGTTCCTTTTTTTCTGCACCATATAATGAATCTCTTCCATTTGGCAGAGTATGACTTTCTAGTGCTATGAGGTTTCCTGGCTTCTTTTATAATGTCCAAGACCTGTTTTATGAGTGGTGCCCCCTTCCATGGATCAGAGTATCACCCAAACTGTCAATATGAGTGTGTTCAGGTTGGGGTATATCACGGTGCCCTTGGTTTTTGATAATAGGTCCACTCTGTGTGGCAGCAGACAAAGTTTCCTGTTGGTTAGACCAAGCAACAAGGGGTATCAGTGCTGCCTTGGTCAGTCTGGGGCTATTAGAATGATCCTTGGCCCTTCTTCCCTTATCCTCAGTAGTATCCTGGAGAACAATGTCATTGGGGTAATGCATGAGGAACAGGCCTGTCCAAGGGAAGGAGAAAGCATCTGTCTTCCAGGCTGACCTTGTTTTGGTCCTAGAGCAAAAGTCTTTCCAGTCATTGTTTTCTTTGGTGGCAAAAAAGGTCTGTCTGTGGCCCGCCCCATTCTTTGGCTATGCTGACAAAAAACTTCCAGATGCAGTTGTCACTTGTGGGGGTCTGACTGGCTTCTGCTGAGGTGATCCACCAGTTGATTGGTTTCTCCTGGTAGGTACTGTGCCATGAGTTGTAGTCCTAGGGAGTTTGCTGTTTCCCAAAAGTCCATGGCTAGACGACAAAGGGGGTTAGAGGGAGTCCCCCCTGCTTGATTACTTACCACATAACCATGGCATTGTCTGTCTTTACCGGGAAAACTCCTGGTTTGCATTGTTCTTTGAAGGCAATTAGGCATTTTTGAACTGTTATTAGTTCTTTTAGGGTGATGTGTTTGTTTTTGAACTGGGAGTCCCACCTGCCTTGAGTCTGGAAGTTGTTGTAGTTGGCTTCCCAGGCTATTTCCAAGGCATGTGTTGTCAGAGTTTGGCTCTGAGGAATGAATCTGAAGGGAAGGCCAAGACTGAGGGAGCATGCTTAGACCCACCAGGCAAACTCTTTCCCATGACAAGGAGGAAGTTTTATAAGTTCATAGGTTCATATGTGTTTACTAGGCTAATGACCACAGTGGTCTTTTTAGGCCTAGCCATGCATTCCAAATCTCTTACAAGTGCTGATACCCTTGATAAGTGTAAGCAGGAGCTTGGGAGATGAAACATTTACAAGCTATGGCCTGGGAGATGAACCATTTATAGATTGCATGTGTTCATTAGAGACATAGGTGCCAAACCAGGGATTCATTTCCTTTTCCCCATCCAGTTGTCCAAGTTACACTTGAATTGGGTTAAGGAGGAACTTTGCTTCACATGGATAGCGAGCCTGTTCCAGAGACAGGGTAATCTCTGGGATACATACCTGTCTCTTCAGTAGGTCCTTTTTATATCACAGGCAAGGTTCAGTCCTTAGAATGGGTAATTCTGATGCTGTTTGTTTTGCAGATATGCAGGAGGTCCATCAGTGTGGGGTCTGACAATGCCCTATATGTCAGACATAGATCTCACCTCAAAAGCCTGTACGAGAGAGAATACAGGGATAGAGCCTTGAGGCTGTCTATATAGGACATTTTACTTAAGCCCGTATTCTTTTAGTGAGGATCCTCTGTGGATGTTCCAATTGTTGGATATGCCTGGTTAGGTACATACCAAAGGGGGCATTGCACTCAATGATAGGTCTGATGAATGCCGAATCCAATGAAACAATGACTTCCTTGGACTTAGATGCCATATCTTTGTTTATAAGTTGTGTAAACATAGAATGATTTCCTCACTACTGCAGACCTGTGATAGTCAATGGCTAGATTGCTATCTATGTGTATCACTAAGTCCCTGACTACTGGGTCAACTCTACGGAGTGTGTTGTCAGTATGTTAGTTACCAGGGGTGGATGACTTCCTGAAGGATGCTATTATGCATTTAGTTTTAGTCCATGGCTCTGACAACAGTTATTTGTCTGTGTCAGCAGTCAGCCCCTCCTGGAGAACATTTGTGTCAGTATGGGATTCAATGACAGCTCCTAATTTGCAGTCATCTGCAAATTTAGTCAGCCAGAGACCACTGACATTGGCCTCGACATCAGAGAAGTAAATGCCAAAAAGGAGAGGTCCAAGGACTGATTCCTGAGGATTCCACTTGTGACTAGCCTCTTTGTAGAGGTGGACTCCCCAATTCTAACTTCCTCGGTCCTGTCTTGAGCCAGCTGGCTATCCACCAGGTGACATATGAGTTTGTACCTAACCTCTTGAGTTTATCAACAATGCCCAAGTGGAGTATTGTGTCAAATGCCTTGGCCAGATCAAGGCAGGCAGTGTGAACCATTTTGCTCTCTCTCCTGAAGGTGAAAGACTGAAAATGTTGGTACCACACATTTTTGAGGTACCACTGCAGTTTCCTCATATGTAGTCTGGACAGGGGGATCATGAGATGCAAGAGGCCATGTAACCCCAGGGATCTGAGATACTCTCTGGCTGTGAGGCATTTCCTAACAAGGAGCTTTTTAAAGTGCAGAGCTAGAAAGGTAACCTAGTCTGGAGTAAGGAAGGCTTTCTAAAGAGATGAGTTTAGTAAATCTCTCAGAAACACAATCCTGTTTGTGGGGTTGGTCTGAGTTTTTTGGGTGTTGATGGTGAACTGCATTGAAGTCAGTATATTTTGGGTGTAAAGCAGATCTGCTTTGAGTTTTTCTAGATCTATTTCCTGAATTATGCAATTGTCTAAGTAGGGGTAAATCTGAATGCTCTTTGTCCTGCAAAAGGCTATCACTGGGGGTAGGCATTTTGTGAAAATCCTGGGTGCATTAGACAATCGACAGGGCAGAGCACAAAACTGATAAGAACCTCCTGTGAGATTCTTCTGGGAACTAGGAAAAGTCTGGAGTAAAAACCTTTTCCTTGCAAAAAGGTTGGTACAGGTTTACTGAGCCTTTTGGTTTAAGGCCTCTGCCTTTTGGTTTGGAGTAATATCTGGGAAACCTAAACAAATTAGGGGCTGTTTGAACTGGAGTGTGTAACCTCTTCTAATGATTTTCAGAACCCACTTATCCCTGGTAATGAGAGTCCAATTCTTGAAGAAGAGAGACAGTCGCCCTCTCAACCTGGTGGAGGATGAGGGACTGGAAAAGGGAGTATCATTCAAGAATCATGATTGCTCCCTGCTGGGTCCCTGGAGGTGGGATCCCACAAGCCTATAGGAGCCTGCTTTCCACTGTCTTGGACACTGGTACTGCTTTTGGCTCCTTTCCCTTTGAGTTCTCCTATGTTTAGGTTTAGACTGGGGGCTGGAAAGGACCAATGTTTGGTAGGGTAAGTGCAGCTAAAACAAGGAGGTTGGACCTGGAGAAAGTCCTTGATTGTTTGCATGGATTTGGCCTTATCCTCCATTTTCTTAAGCACAGCCTCAGATTAGGACCAAAAAGAAAGTTTTTGTCCAAAGGGGCATCCAGAAGACTGGATTTCACATGTTCAAAAAGGGAATGCTCTCTCAGACAGGCATGCCTTCTAATATTGGATCCGGTGGCTACTGCCCTGCTAAATGCTTTCAGGACATCATAGCTGCAGTGCAAGAAATGCTTAGCTACCTCACAGTAGGAATTGCATAAGTCCAGCAGCTACTTTGAGAGGGCCTTTTTTCAATCCTCACCAGTTTTTTTTGTTTCTTCTGGTACTTCACCATATGAAACTGATAGATCAAAGCCTTCATAACAAGGGTAGCAGAGGTGTAGACTTCCTTTCCAAACCTGTCTAAGGCTCTGCTTTCTTTGTCTGTTGGTAAAGGGTTTTTTTGGAAGTACTAGCTTTTGCTTCCTTATGGCCCTGATTCCCCACTTCAGGGTCTGCCACAGGGTTCTTAACAAGCTGTTTGTGGGAATCCAGAACCTTGTAAAATCTGTCAAGTTTCCAAGGGGCAGGGGGAAGGGAGTTTTGTTGTAAAGAAGATTCTAGCAAGGCATCATCCCCCAACAATAAAACTGGGGGATGGCAAGGGGTTTATGCTCAGCTAAATTTAGGAATTCCCTAACTCGCTTCTTAGATTGTGGTTAGTCCTGAGCTTCCCATTTGAAGAGTTCAGGGTATGTAAGGTTTCCACAAAGGAAATATCATTGGGGGAGGCTGAGGCAAGACTCATCAGAATCCCCATAAGAGGCAATAGATAAACCCTCCTCAAAACTGGATTCATCATTATCATAACCATCCTCAGATTTGAAGGAGTCAGAAAAGTCCTGGGGGAATGTATTCCTGCTTTCTTTTACCAGGAGATGATTCAGTTGGGAGGGAGGTGTCTGGACCTGACTAAGGAAATCAAAAGAATGAAAGTCTTGGTGTGGTATCTGTTTGCCACAGCAGAGACAGTTATTAACATTCTCTGACATTAGTCTAGAAGCACGAGAAGTTCTCCAGCAGCTTAGCTTTAGATGTCTTCTTTCTCTGGTGCAGACCAACCAATGCACTGACTAGCACTCTGCTTTAGGCTCTGATGGCGAAGTCATGGCACCTATTTTAAGGATGTTCTGTTGTTTCTATCCAGATTCTGAGGAAGTTCCGTTTTCTTCAGGAATGAAAGCGCTTAATCTAATTTTGGATAGTGAATTGTGGATTGTGTTGCTAATAAATATTGTATCATTTCTGATATGAGGCAGACTTGGAGATTTTGTTTTTATTTCCCAACATCTCTGTTCAGTGGGTGACACTGTGTTGTCCACATAACAGTTACAGGTTGTGGTTTGATTTTAAGTCATTTTTGCCCAGGAAGAAGTTTATAGATTTTAATTTTGATTGGCTAGCAGTAAAAATATATCGTCCATGGACAATACAGTTATGACTGCTGAATGCTACACAAATGCACTCTATAAGCACTTACATGAGTGTATGGATCCTGCTATCCCAAACAGAACCAAGACACTATCCTCCAAAAAAAGGAAGCCAATCTGGTGGTCCCCTGCCATAAACAAACTCTACAACAGAAGGAAGAAACTGTTGCAAAAGAGAGTAAAATCCCATGAGTGGAGGAGCTCCCTGGTCAGCCTCAGTAAGAAGCTGAAACCCCTTATAAGATCCTCCAAAGCTAGCTACGAAAACAAAATTGCCACTGATTGTAAGGACAACCACAAAGCATTCTATAGCTATGTCAAGAATCTCAATGGCAACACCCAGATCTGCTCTGAGTTACAGCACAACGGCATGAAAATTACAGAACCAACTGATATTGCCAATATCCAGGCAGATAGATTAAGTGCTAACTTTCTCCCCCTCTCACCCCCTAAAGGCCCATATCTATACAGGAAGAATGCAGTCACTGTAATCACAACTACGCAGGTAAAAGCTGAACTCTGTAAAGCAAAAAACACAGCATCCATTGGACTGGACAACATCCCAGGCTGCGTTTTACACGAACTTCAGAATGAACTGACTCCCCACTAAGCACCATGTTCAGTCATAACCTCACGTCAGGCTTTGTGCCCACTGAATGGTGCACAGCAACAGTTATCCCAGTCCACAAAGGGGGAGCCACCACTGATCCCAGGAACTATTGCCCTATTACCCTGACGAGCATGGTCTGTAAGGCCATGGAACGTATCATCATGGAACTCATAAACAAAGATATTGGTAACCTTCAAACTCTGGACCCCACCCAGTTCGAGTTTGTGAAAGGCAGATTATGCCTCCTGAACCTGATTGACTTCTTTGAGGCAGAGGCCAAAGCCGTAGATGAGGGTAAGGTGGTTCACACAGCCTTCACCAAGGCTTTCGACACCATCCCCCATTCTGGAATTATAGCTAAACTCACTAAACTAGGTATAAATCCTTACGTTACAAGATGGGTTGCCAGCTGGCTCACTGACAGAACCCACACCGTAAAAGTTCCAGACTCCAAATCTGACTTCAAACCAATGACAAGTGGAATACCACAGGGTTCAGTCCTGGGACCTCTCCTGTTTGGTATCTACTTCTCTGAAGTGCAGGCTAACACAGAAGGCCTTTGGCTAATGAAGTTTGCAGATGACTGTAAACTAGGAGCCATAGTCGAGTCCTCAAATGATGTGGACATCCTACAGAAGGGCCTCACTGAGACAGATGCCTGGTGTCAGAGTCATGGCCTCAAGCTCAATGCCAAAAAAGTGCATTGTCATCCCCTTTGGTAAAAACTCGGTACCTATGAACTACCACATAGGCAGCAGTCTACTTAACGCCAAATGTATGATAAGAGACCTTGGGACCCAGGTGGGCAGTAATCTCTCCTTTGATAATCACAGTGCCACAGTAGTCAGGAAATCCTTCTACGTGGCACACCTCATCACAAAAGGGTTCTCATCCAGGAAAAAGAGGCCAATGTTCCCCTACACTCATTAGACCCATTATAGAATACAACGCCCCTTTTGGAATGTACCTCACAAGACATCTGCAGCAGCTGGAAAGGCCACAGAAGTACCTCACAAAGAGGATTACTGGCCTCAAACAGATGCCCTACACTGACCATCTCAAAAAAGTCCAGCTTTACTCCATAGCATATTGCTACTCCGAGGCGATCTCTGCCTAACATATAAAGCTATTTCAAACCCAGAGCTTTTGGACATGCTACGCCTAAAGAAATCCCAATCCCTCCGAGCTACACACTCTAGGGACCTAAACTTTGTCACCACAATAAACAGGACATGCTGGAGGGATAGATTCCTGTCCCAAAGATTTCCCATACTCTGGAACAAGCTACCCATCTATGTCAAGCAGAGTTCTTTATTTGCACTCTTCAAGAAAAATCTTGATGAGTGGATGGGAAATAGGAAATACACCCCGGGGATCACTTCTGTGGCTCTGCTTGACAGGGACACAGGAAAATAACTTTCGTGGGTGGCGTAAGCCAGGGGACCTTGTTGGCTAGGCTTACTTAGGCCCTTGGGCTGATAGCCTAGTACCTACCTATGAACCTATGAATCCAAGACAATATTAACCTCTATGGATTTATTCAACTTACAGATTCCCCATCGAGATATAACAAAAACATTAGACCCATTATAGAATACAATACCCCATTTGGTATGTACCTCTCAAGACATCTGTAACAACTGGAAAGGCCACAGAAATACCTCACTAAAAGAATCACAGGCCTAAAGCAGATGCCCTATGCTGACTGCCTTAAAAAACTCCAGCTATACTCTGTCATGTATCGTCTAGTCTGAGTCGATCTCTGCTTAACATACAAGGCCATGTCAAACCCAGAGCTATTGGACATGCTACACTTAAAGAAATCCCAATCCCTCAGAGCCACATGCTCCAGCGATCTAAACCTCATCATCACAATAAACAAAACATAATGGAGGGATAGGTTCCTGACCCAGAGACTCGCCAGACTCTGGAATAGACTGCCCATACATGTCAAGCAGAGTGCCTCTTTGGCCATCTTCAAAAGGAACCTTGATGATTGGATGGGAGAAAGGAAATTCACCCCAGGGATCACGTCAGTCCCCCTGCTAGACAGGGGGACAGGGAAGTAAATAGTGTGGGAAGAAATAGCCAGGGAATTGTTATGGCTAGGCTTGTATAGGCCCTAGGGCCAATAGCCTAGTACCAACCTATGAACAATGACAGGCACAGCAGCTTGGACTGGGTACTCACAAATTTTTCAGAAAAAAATACTTCCATCAGCTCCCTACTAGACAATCTAATTGACTACCTACCCACCTTTATTGTAACAGATTATCTTTCTAACCCCAAAACACACTGTATCAATCAATGTCACAACACAAAAATCTTTGATAAAGATAACTTTACCAGTACTTTAAAATCAATCAGTTGGAAACTACTAAAATCACTTCCACTAATTGAAACTGTATCCTCCTTCAACAACACTTTCCTTGATATACTCAATGTCCTTGATTAACAAAAGAAAAATACTAATGACAAATAGAGGCAAAACCTGGAGACAGTGGAAACAAAACAAAAAATGAAGCCAATCTGCAGATTCTCAGACAGCTTAGAAATCAGGCCAAAAATCAAATCATATCAGATAAAAGATCGTATTACACCAGTCAACAAAATATATGTCATACTAACCATAAAATGCTCTAGTCATCAGTAAACAAACTCATCCACTCCAGACATACAACCCAACCGACTCCCACAGCAACTTGATAAAAATTATAGCTACCCAAATCAGCACTTTTTTCATTCAAACAGTTGCCCACTCTTAAAAGACACAACTACCACTATACCTATAGAAGAGTCTGTTCAACAGCCAAATGTAATATCTCTCAAACCTATACAAATCTCCCTTATCAAAAAATCTTCTCCTCAAACTTAAGCCTACCACTCTTGCCCCAGATAACCTTCCTCCTGAATATATTAAACCAGCAGCAGATGCAGTAGTCTACCCAGTGAGCATTCTAATTAACCACTCCATCAAAGAGAGCTATATCCCTCTGCTCTGGATGAAATCCTATGTTTTGCCACTTCACAAACGATGGGCACTCTACAGACTTCACCAACTATCATCTCATTGCTAGCCTCTCATACCTAGCCAAAATCCTAGAGAAATGCATTCATCATCAATTACGAAGATTTATACTGGAAAATAATCTACTCTGTCCTACCCAACACGGCTTTCACCCACTTCATAATACCAACACTGAACTCCTCAATTTGTGCATTTACATTAACCAACACTGTAATGCTAGCAAACTACTATTAACAGAATTCCTTGAGCTATCCAAAGCCTTTAATACAGTGTCATCCTAAATTTCATAACAGACTCTTCTCCCTTGGATTAGACAGTCCTTCCCTGTCATGGTTCATCAGTTACTTATCTGACAGACACCAGACAGTCAAATGGACCTCTGACATTTCCTCCTTCCTTCCTATATCTGTAGGGGTTCCAGAAGGTTCCATCCCAGGACAACTCTTAGTTAATATTTTCATTAATCACCTACACAAATCAATCAAAAATGCCTCTGCCATACAGTATGCAGATGATTCAACAGTCATGCATTCAGCTAAAACTATTGAAACATTATAGCAACTAACACAGGAATTCCTACTCTTTGTAGAGGCTTGGCTCTATAACTCCCAACTTCTATGGAACATCACAAAAAATAAACTTCTCTGTACTCCTAAAACATTTTAACAGAACAAACCTAACTTCACCATAATCTCTTCCAGTAGAACCACAATTAAAACTGTTTCACCCTCCAAGCTGTTAAGAGTAATAATTGATGAAAATATGAAATTTGATCTCCACATAAAAGAAACAATAAAAAAATCCAAAACTTGGTCTCTACAGAATTAAAAGTAAGTATAGCCACAGCATACCTATTTCCACCCCTTCTGTATGGGGCCCCCATACTTATCAATCTACAACTCCCTCAGCTGACTCTACTGGCACTGTGCTATAACAAAACAGCAAAATTTGCAGGGAACCTACGATATAGATCATACCATGGCTTAGCCCTAAAAAGCTCCTCTGGTTAGAACTCCCTCACTACTTTCCTTGCTCTCACCTGAATACGACACATTTCACAATCCTGAAAAATGCTCAAGCTTGGGCAATATACTTGCTCAGTATATTCCAACTAGAACCTTATGATCATGTGATAAAGCCTTACTAAATGGGACCAAATCAACTAACTCAGCAGAAGACTCTCTATATGCATGTCATGTCTTAAAAATGTGGAATGCCATTCCCTTCCCTACAAGGGTGGACTCTTTACACAAATCCTTTAAAAAGTCCTAAAAATGCATCTCCTGGATAACTGGACTTGCTCTTGCTCTATCCCTGGCTAAAATACTATTTATTCTCACTTAATCCTATGTTAACTCCTCCAGTTTTTCTTTTAAATCCTGCTGATATTCTCTGCTTTTCTCTCATTACTTCTCATCATCTCCTCTGTCTGTATTATATCCATGTTCCTACCTGTCTTACTGTGCTTGTGCTCTATAATCTATCTCAATTCACTATGTATGGTGTACTTATATTGTTATTAAGTTTTGCTTAATGTCATGTGTATTAATAAACTGTTGAATTTTCAGCTTTTTTCTTCTGTATAACTGTCTGAAAATTGTATTGTTAAATCTTTTTTATTGTTTTGTGTAAATTCATGTCACCTTGTTACCTGTGGCGATGATAGACAGGGGCAGTTTGTAGATGCTCTAAGGCACAGGCATACAACAAAGCCATACTAGCCTGTGAGCATTGATATTTTGGAATATTGGGGGATGACTGGCTAGGCTTAAAAAGACTCTTGGGCCATTAACCTAATAATCTCCTACGATCCTATGTGGAGCTTTTCTTTCCGGGCTATCTCTAAAAGAGGCCCAGTCAGATCATCATGGTAAACAAATGTAAATAAATAAATAAAATGATTTTTTCATCTCTCAGTAGTAGTTGACAGATTAAACATTTATAACTCATCTCCTTCACTCTGAATTAACTTTCTCCCATTCTATATTACCTTTAACTGTTTCGATAAATGTTTGGGAAAAAAGGAAAACAGCTATGTTTCTAAATAATTTATGTTATTAAACTACATTTTCTTAGCCCAGTGCTCAAAATTAAGCACATTCTGAAAAGCTGATTTCCTTGTGCCATTAGGAATGCTTTTCATAACCTAGCTCTCTGTACTGAAGAATAGCAGCTACTGAACCTGATATAACAATGCCACAGTAACGCTATGAGATGACCACACCCTTGCTTAGAATTCTGTTTCTGGCACATCAGATGGAATCTTTGCAATGCCCCCTGCAGTTCCCCTATTCTGTTGTAATAACAGCACTAACACTATTGAGAGTTTGTTTACCTTCACTAATTGTGTATTCTTAAGAGTTTGCATTGTCACCCTTTCTCTCTAAAAGTGGCATGTCTCTGTCATCACAGAATGTCTATAGCAATGACAGTATTTCAAATGTTTGCAACATTTTAATAGCTTTCCTAATGTAGGCTATATGTAATTTCAGAATTACTGTGATTGGGTCATGGTCCCAACTACTGATTTAAATAGCTTAACCTTTTTATCAAACCTAAGCACTACCTTACTGAGTATTTGAAAGTTTATGGAATACTTAGAAAACATTTTTATCAGCATCTTGTCTAACATCCATAAGTACATTCAGTTTATATGAATAATGAAACTGCCCCTTGAAGTGGTGGTTCAGGTGTTACATTTTTCTGGATTTTTTCCTTACCTATTCATGCTGTATAAGGGAAAATGCGTATCTTGGCTGGTCAACAACTAGTCAAGGACTCCTTACCCTCACTAACACCTGGAGCCAGCCATAGCTCATGCTTCCAACATTATTGCAACACTAGATTTTTGATATTAATAAGCCTTGATCTAACCTGATTCCCCATTTCCTATTATACCTTGGACCAAATACTGATATTCTTTATACCTCAGCTGCCTCTCCTTACTTAACTAGCTGCAGGTTGCTGTTGTACTGCAGTGAGAGAGAGAGAGAGAGAGAGAGAGAGAGATTTAAGGTTTCTGGACACACTTTTTGCTTGAGAGTAATCTGTGCAAAACTCTGTCATGGGGCTTCCTGTCTTGTGCAACCTCTTCTTCCCTCATCGTAAATGCCCATCCCCACTTTGTGTAGAATGAATTGATCTGAACTGTATTTAAACTCTTATACAGAAGAGAACAGCACAGCTACACCAGTAGGGCTCTTGACTGTATGGTTTATGTTCTGAGTATGTGTTCATTATGTAGCAACTGTTAGTAAATGCATACATTTCCCAGCAAATGTTGACAGCAATCTAAAATGTGCAGTGACTAAATGCACTGTGGGTAATATACCTATAGAAATGTTAATTGTTAGCACAACGGTTATATAATTAAATGCAATGAGTATGTGATTGTTTGTCTAGCATGCCTGTAACTATTGCTGCAAAGATAAGCTCATTCTTCTTTTATTAACCTCCCTTACATTTATAATACTAAATAATATTTATGCACACCTGTTAGAAGCTAGTTAACAATCAAATCCTCCCTTACTCACTCAGAAGTCAAGACAATAGCACTCTGACCCTAATAAGACCCCTCTTTGGATTCAACTTTGGAGAAAGAAAACTTCAGCAAAATTGTTCCAATAATTTGGAACCACCTTACCTCCAGAACTCAAGCAAATGACAGAATACATATCTTTCAGGAAAGAAATGTAGAGTACCTAAAACACCTAGAGATGTGCTTGCTTTTTAGACAAAGGCTAATTTGTTTAAAATATAAATAAATAAACAAATAAATAAATTACCACAGTTATCTAGCTACTGTCTCTATAACCTTGTCCATTTCCATTGTAGCATCAAAACTGCTGGATTTCTGTCCTCCCCTCACCTGGGGAATTCTTTCACATTGTCTAATCTGGTAAATTGTTACTCACTTACAATTTATTAATAGACTAGTGTGGTATGGTTTGAGTTTTGTAAAAATAACTCACAATTATATGCAAGTATAATACTTGCATATAATTACTTGCATATAAAACTTGCTGTTGCTAAGTTTATGCTTGAAATACGTCAATTAATACCATACAGATTTTTGCTGTTGTAGTATCCTGTTTTAATGTTTTATATAATTATTATTAAGTATTGCTGATCTTTGGTTTTGCATGTATGTACTTGGAGCTTATCTCCCCAGGCCTCCATTGAAAAAGGGCTCATCTCGGCTCAATGGACTATCCCGGTTTACAAACTGCAAATAAAGAAATAAATAATAACTATGTGTGTCATTTCTATTAAATCTATCTAATTGTTTTATGTCATTTCTGTTAATTCTCTGTAATGTTTCATGCTTTCATACCCAGGCCATGGCTTAAAGGGGTCCTTGGACCAGTTGATTACCTGGTTAACAAAGAGTAAATAAATATATACTTAACAGCAGTCAGCTATGAGCCTTTGTATGCAATCTGAATTTTCTCTGTCTGATCAATGAGCTGTTCTGTATTGCTGAACTTCCTCAGTGCACTTTTCAGTTCCACTATTTAATCATGCATACCCTTAAGGAAGTTTTTCTGCTTTTAGAACTATTTCTGGGTGTTACTTCCCAGATCTGGAGTTGCTTAAAATGACCATAGTTCTACAGTGCTATGTTAATTTTCAAAATACTGTAGATTCTTACCACGAAAGGGTACAACATCTTGAGTCTGTGTTTCAGACTTGTTCTCTAACATGTGAGATCACTCTACTTTTAACTTGGTCTCCCTCCAACATATAGTAGCTTGTTAGATGTAAGACTGGAAAAGCCACAAAAAAAAAACAGTTCAATAACTAATAAACCAGCAGAACAGCGTGGAACATACCAGCATGGAGGAAAATAAAGCATAGTAGCAGAATTACAGATTATGTAATACAGTGGCCATTGCTCTTGTCCTGAGCAATAATGGTAAAACATCATCAGTTCAAGGCTATAAGTTTATATAACCTTTCTAACTCTAGAAATATCTGTACAAGTAATGTCACTGTCCGTGTAGTTCCTTGAGAACAGCAGAACATATTTCACTTAACTGAATAGCAGAACATCTTAGCTGCCACAGTTACTCACCTGACCTTAGTAACTTATACTCAATTTTATCCTGAGTAACAAAATTAGAACTTAAGTGTTCCACTAAATGCAGCTAAAAAAACATATTCTTTGTAGTACATGGAGTCATGATATATAGTTTTCATTTTATGATTTACACAAGAAACGACTTTAGCTGTAGTTTTGGTGATGCCTTTAACAGCAGCTTCTTGAAGATCCTCTTTTTTGTTTTACAATCACTCTCATCTTGAATTTCTTTGTTATAGATATATTGGTGAAGCTTCTCACAGCCATTAACAATTACAAGCAGTTCATTCTCATTCTATTCATCTGTATTCTGGCAATCTGTAAATGTTCTGCAGTAGTATGCTAAAGGACTTCCCTCTTATAGAATCATATCACATATATCCTCTGCAGTGGTATCACTTGTTAATGTTATGAGCTTATTTACATAATAAAACATTAACACAGACATTTTGGTAGCCAGTGACTTAAGCAGCGAAATGTTCCTTTTTTCAGTGCAGCATTCCAGTATCACACTGCTAGAAGCTCTAATAATAATATTATTACACATATATAGATAAGGATTAAACATTAAAATATTATCTTCTGGTGATAGCAACTGTACAATTCTGATTTTCTTGTCATCTGGTTTCAAGTTGTCTTCTGAAGTCAGACATGGCCCATACATCTTAACTTTGTAGTTCTGATCTTGCAGTTGCTTTTATTCAGTCTGAGCTTATATTGTTTTGTTCTGCTTACTAAGACATCATGCCCTTTTATTGTAGCATTCAGACCAACGTATTATCAACTGTTTTAATAATATCATCAAGCCCTTCAACAATCTGTTGCCTGAGATGAATTTTGAGACTGAAATTGGTCATTTGTGACTAGTGCTTTACCCAAGTTAAATTCAAATAAATAAATAAATATACATTTATATTAATCAAGGTTATCATTGCTGTGTTTGCTCATGCCCATTTCCATTTGTAGACATGTTTGCAGGATCACTCTCCATTCTGTTCATTATGTTATTCATACTGCATGATACCACATCTTGGAGAAAAAAGTGTCAATTTTTTTTAGGGATTTTTCAGTTTGTTGCTTATTCCCAGACTTGTAAAACCAAGAAGGGAGAATACTAAAATAAGGGTGTATGGAGGGACAGAGCAACTTACCACCTCCTACAGAATTTTTTTTTAAGTTTATGAGTGGTATGTTATTGCAGAAAAGCTTTTCCCCTTTCTAAAACTTGTGGTACCGTGGTGGAGAACACTCATGCTTTTAAACTTTGGGAAATGCATTTCATTGGACTGAGATTTGAGAAAACATAGGGTAAGTCTCTGAAACAGTTCTAGCTCTGATGTAATGCTAGATGGCAATCAAAGAATTATGTGCCTTCTATTACGTACTTTAAATATATGTGACTTGGATCTCTGTTCATCTAACTTATTTTGCTCATTCAGCATCTGTTATAGAAGGTGATTTTGCATTTAGCATGTTAGTAGCAACTTCTTCAAAAGCATGAAGCGGTTATGTTCACAGTTGAATATACAAGTCTTAGCCATGCTATTTATCTAGTTATTAAATTCAATTTGTTGTGCTATTATCCCTCACTCTCCATTCTATATAGATCCTTCATAAGCTACTGGCATTTTTGTAGAGGTGTGGTAAGGTCAGCTTAAAAATTATGCAGACATGCAAAAATCCCAGACCAACAAATAAGTCATCAAAATTGTGTAATACGTCAGTGGCTTTCAGCAGTATGATATGACTTTTTTTTCATGCACCATGCCAAGCCTCTGACAAATGACATGACTCAGTAATGAGCAACTATTTGAAACTAGATCATATACTTCTCAGTTCTGTACTCAGAAGTAAATGATTTCTAACCCAATGAAATCCTAATGACCTGAATAAGTAAGTAAGCAACTTACACATGGGAGGATTTAACATCTCTTAACTTTAATAATTTGAAACTCTGAAGAGATATTAAGTTACATTCTTCTGTAATTTATACCTTAAATATAATACTCTTGGTTATTTAAGTTGCTCTGAGTAAATCTCACACAATTCCATTTGCTCAATAGTATTTTCAGTTTCACACACTTGTACTCTGTGAACTTTTTCTACAGCCATAATGCCATTAAAGCAGGAATTTTCATGGTTCTGCTCCTTGTCATGCACCTGATCTGGCTGTAGCTTATATTTCTGTATTTTATGCATGTTAACAAAATTATTTCTTTTGCCACAGTGCTTATAGAACTGAGTCAATATGTGGTTTTCACGATTTGTGTTTATAGTGTCACTTCTTACACAATTTCTCAAATATTTTCTTCTCTGTATTTTATTTATCTTTTTCCAAACCTTCTCCCTTTTTCAGAAACATGTTTATTAAACAAGATATGTTTCAAAAACTGACATGTGTTCACATACAGTAATAGAAAGGAAGACAAAACATAACAGCATTTCTATTATTATTTTTTTCATATAATACACGTTTTCTTCTGAACAATTTTTATTCACTCCAACATTACATATGTTGCTCATTTACTGCCTTCCATTAACATTTCATTCATCCTCCTCCTGAACATTATTCTGCATATATTGTTCTCACAAATTTATTTCTAAATAAGCTCTTTCCCATTTTTAAAGATCCTACCCCTGGTTCTTTTATCTCCTACACATTATTCAATAGTTCCATTAAAGCTGGTTATTTTCTATTTCCATTTTTCAGTAATTGCTTTTCTGTCAGCCAAATTGTATTCACCACACTCACAGCATTTGGCTTTGTTTTTTGAAATCAACAACATGTTCATAAGTAATTTCCAGAGGACACTATGCACTCATAAAGATCAAGTGGAAACTATATGGCAAGTTATTTTTTCAGCTTGCATTAATCAGACATATACACCAATCATTTCTTCCCATGTGATATTCAGAAATATGGCACACTGTGCCTTCCTTGGATATATCTGCTGTTCTGCTCACAACCAGAAACAAATTGAAATGGATCCACAGTTTCCAGTTTTCAGCCATTTGACTTGAAGAAACTGACTCTCAGGAGGCCTGCAGCTATACCACATCCTGAAACTAAAACTTTTCATATCATACAATATTTATGTTCTTAATGCCACATAAAATAATGAAGATGGACATCTTGTAGACTTTACTTTTTTTACCTGCCACAGAGTACATGAAATCAGACCACATGACTAATTTTACTTTCAAGCATTTAGACTCAAAAGGCATTAGTTAAAGAAGCATCACTGTGTGTTATAAAGCAAGTCATGCTATACAGTATAGCGATTTGCACAAGGTATTTTCCTTGTGCATTAGCTAGTCACTAAGACATATTTTCCAAAATTGTTTGATCTGCAAAAGAGCATAAGTTTTGGGAAAGAACTTACCACATATCATTGGCCTTGGGTAAAATGAGCAATATAGGAATGCCTTAGTGCTAAAGGTGTTACTATTCAGGATCTCCAGGAGTTATCAGATACAGTAACAAGCCAGTATAAGGCAAATATCTTGGAATATAATTTTATAATAACCAGGTCTTGCAATTTAGAGAAGACACGTTAGACAGGATTTGTGTTGATACATATAACAGGATGGATTTCACTTGGACTTTTGCGATGGTGTGAACAGATATGGGATTTGTTAGAGGAAACTGCAGCTGGCAAACAATATGAAATAATAGGGGTAGCTGCATGGAATGGGGGGTTGAGAATAGCAAATAAGTGAGAGTGCTAACTAGAATTGAGGATAGCTTAGGTTGTTAGTCACCTGATATCATGATCACTGTCATTGCAGGTCAAGGGAAATTGTGGGGCCCTGCTGTGGCAGTGTGCACCCTGAGAGGGACTAAGAGGAAGTCCTAACTACAGTGGCTAAGTCTGAGTACGCTCTCCCCTCCCAGATGGGACTGGATATTTTGCTTTGCAGCAGTGTGCTTCTTATCTTGGGCTTGTGTAACAACAGGGATATTTTGTCTAAGATAGCTAAGAGCTTGAATGGTCCTGTGATCATGAGGCATTACTGCCATAGCAGCTAAATGAGGTCTCCTCATTGGGAAGCAGTGTAGTCCTGTAAATAGTTTGTGTCTGAATGATACTACAATAGCTACTAGTTTAGTATTTCAGTATGTTCTATCAAACAAACACCAAACCAGGTTAGAATCATAGTGCCAATGGAGAATGAGCTCAAATCTTCACTTGGCAAAGGAGTTCTAGATTATGTGGCTTCATTTTGCTTGTTGAATTACCTGCATCTTGATGCAGCAGTTGTGTCATGTTAACAGATAAAAGTATAGCAGTGATTTTGGTGAGTATAAATGGGTTTAAATACCTAGTCAGCATTGGTGAGCTTGCAAAAGGAAAGTTTAGACTTGGGACTAGTTCAGCAAAAGTACTTATCCCCCTAGATAGCGTAATAAGCTAGCAAGGAGAGTCTAGAACCTTGTCGCTTCCTTTTCCTTCTCACTGAGTATTTATTGTGTCTTCAACAAGAAGCCACAACCTTTATTAAAATCACTTGAGTACAGTTGCAGCTTCTATTCAAAGGTAAATTTTATTAATTTAAAACAAGGAAGCTTTAAAACATGGGCAGATTTTTGAACATAGCAAAATCTTGCAAATCATTTGGTAAAATGTCTAAAAATGAGTTATGACTTGGAGTTTAAAGATAACATTTCCAGGAGCACAAAACAGGAAGGCAATTATTCTATAACAGCAAACCTTAACCTGGATGAGAAACAATTGAGGGAAAAGATAAATAACTATCCAGACTGCTAAAGAAACTCTCAGAGTAAGGAAGTTAAACATAAAACAAAAAGAAGATGCATTTGGGTGGAAGTGAATGGCATTCTATCTTTCTTGATAAAGAAGAATAATTGGGTTTGTGAGTTTCAGTGCAAAGAGGTGACCCTCCACAAGTTACCAGAAAATTCAATGCAATGAAAGGAAATGAGCTCATCAGTGGCCCTAATTATGAAACTCGCTATGGTTGGGTGGATACATACTGTGCATGAAGACCACAGCTGATGAAGGATGTCATAACAAAGAGTATAAGTGATATTTCCTTTATTATACTATATATATATATATATATATATATATATATATATATATATATATATATAAATATATATATATATATATTGTTTGGGCTAATATGGCTGACAAAAGGACTGTGAAAGTATGAGGCTCAACACCCCTGTTGACCACTGGCCATGACAAAACAGTGCATTGACATTTGTTTTTCAGCTCTGGCTGGTTGTCAAAAGCTGCCAACCATGATGGTGCTCAAGAGCACGAGGCTACCTAAGGACGTCGACAACATTATTGGTGTTCAAACTGCAATAGCAGATAAAGGGTGGCTGAGCTCATCTTTGACACAGTGCTGGCATTAGGATAAATGGAACCTGAGATGAGAGGCCAGTGGTATCCCAGACCCCCCCCCCCAAATTCCTGAACCATCCTACTCCCTGCTCCCTAATGAGAGACTACCACACCATTTTTTTTCTTGACCATGATTTACTTTTTCCCATGAGAATACGGTTTATGTCCTAAACCTGTCTTTTTGAATATCTCAGGTAACTAGAAAAAAGCTTTCTTACATGGGGCATACCCCACCCCACAGGCAAATGTCTTTACCTTCTGAACTCCTTAAATTGATATAAATAAAAATAAGATCAAAAACCATGAAGAAAGTTAATAAAACTTTCACTAGTCTCCTGTTCATTAAAATAGGCTTGGCTGTACAAAATTCATTATAGATAGAAGAATCATAACCAACTTTTACTTTTACTTACAGTTGCCCCTTTTAAAACCTTACAAGGTCTCTCAATTTAACTAAGTGCAAGATTCTGAGCATGACTTTTAAAAACCAGAATGTTTAATGCATGTCTTAATAGTCTTTTCTGGGTTCCTAGTGTGTCAGTTTAATGTACTGTGTCTGTTATACTCTGTAATGCTATTCTTGTAATGGCATACATAGAGCCTGTTATTTCAATTTTCATAATCTGCTATGATTTCACAGTTCAGTAGTCTGAGTTTCTCATGTTTTCAAATCCAGTTATGTATTGTAAATATCTATTGTCAATGTCTGTTTCCCTATTTGGCCTAACTTGTTTCTGAAAAGGGTCTTTGGACCAGTTTGTTACACAGTTTAGAAATGTAAAAATAAAAAATAAATACATAAATAAAAGAACTCCTCACCTTACCTCCCCTTAACTGTCTACTTTCCTGTTCTACAAAGCTATCCCCTCTACAAAGTCTTCATGACAGGAGACTGGTCATGGACCTGTGAAAAATTTCCAACCAGCCCCAGCAGCAGACATGACAATTCAGTATAGCTAGCTAGCAAGACAAGGCAGACAAGCAGGCTACGGAACCAAATAAAACAAACAAATCACTTCCTGTATTTTCTTATTTTGCCAGGTTACCAACTCTCTCATTTGGCTGAAAACCATCAATAACTCCAACATATGCACTCAACAAATATACTAACATTTTATAACATCCCACTAGTTAAAGGAAAGGAAGGCAAACTGGCATTAGTTTGATTTAAATATAAACTGCTGTGTGTTTCCTAACTATGAGGCCATGGAAAGCATAGTCCATGTATCTCCAGTTGCCTTCTATATAAATATATCTATCTAGCCTACGGCCTAGCAAGTCACCCCAAATCAGCAACTCATCAATAAAATCATCATCTTTACCCTGAAGTGGTGAATTGAGGAAGATGTTACAATATAGAAAACTGGGAATATCAAGTAATGGCTAATTCTGCTTTTCAGGTCATAGGATATCGCCTCTTTTTCCTGTTGTACCCCTTCCCATTCATAAATTAAGGGATTTCCAAATATTTTAATGCAGTCAGAGATCCATAATCAATATCCATAACCAATACACATAAAAAGCATAATCATCTCCAGACTTTGCAAAGTAAAGTACTTAAGGTAAATGTATCAAAAAGTCTATATTTTATGAACATTCACTAAAAGACAGTTACTGAAGTATTCTTTTTACTTTTTTCTTTATTTGGTACTCAGTTTCAGGGGAGCTTTTTTACTCTGGTCTTCAACCACATATTGAAAGGGGGAGAGCCGATCTGGGTCTATCTATGGCTCCTTAACAATACAAACATCCTTCAAATTCCCTGATCACATAATCAAAGCAGAGAGTGCAGTGACATGGTTACAGTAAGTACAGCACAGTTGTAATCAAAGAATAGAGTGAAATTTTAGATTTAGTTTTATAAAAAGATTAAAAAATGTGTTATCTATGCATTCCATGACTGGAATGAATAACATTTGCAAAGAGCCATTGTTATGCCACAGTCTGATCACCAACATCAAAGTAAAAAAAAAATGTAAAAGTCAAAACTGTGACCTCTCCTTCAGTTGCATGGAACTGTAGGTGGCTGCCTAGTTTGCCTGTGCCTAAGACCAACCTACTCTGACGCAGTAATAGGTCACAATGTATTGGAAGGCTACATACTTTTACTGTCTGTTTACTAGCATGGGGGGCCCACAACTTTGCAAGAAGCAAAAACAGTCTTGAGCACCATCCTGGAGGGTATACCACAGTTCAGATTAGATGCTGTTTTATGGAATGCTTCCTTTAAGCTAAAATACAGGGAGCATTATGAAGAATGGTTGGCAAATAGGTCCATAGGTTACAGGCCATTTTAAGCCTAGCCAATTTACCTTCAAAGGCAAGAATCAAATTTTGTACCTTGTGTTTGTGAGAAAACACATTAACCATTATGCCAATTACCATCCTCAAAAGATACACCTACTCTCCATCGGGGAAACAAACCTTAATCTTGCATGTGACAGGCAGGAATACTCACCTCTGTACTAAGGAGGAAGATGACACCTATAATGGCTTAGAGAATGGGTGACCTGTAGATCATGCCTTGATTAGAGAATGAACATTCACCAACAGGGTGTTAAACTACAGGTAATGCCTGCTGAAAAACAAGTCCACTGCTTCGTAGCATATCAAGCTGCCGTGGAGCTCAGACTGAAAAAAACTAGTGCCCACCACTATATTACACTTGCTAAGCAGTGCTTTTGCTGTTTAGAGAATATAAAATAAAAAAGAAAAGAAAAAGTAAAATAAAAAAGCATGTTTGTGTATGTGTTTATGTCTGTGTGTGTGAGTGGAGAGTGTATGCATGAATAAGACTGAGAGAGATATCGCTCAAGCTCTTATTTTACACTCAGTAAGCAGCATTTTTTGCTGTTTAGCCAGTGTGAAAATATAAATAAACAGAAAAAAGTGTGTGTGTGTGTGTGTGTGTGTGTGTGTGTGTGTGTGTGTGTGTGTGTGTGTGTGTGTGTGTGTGTGTGTGTGTGTGTGTGTGTGTGTGTGAGAGAGAGAGAGAGAGCAATCGAACAATCCCTGGCAGCAGCTGCAGCAGTTAAGAGGTTTGCAAATCTCTTGACCTCTTAGCTCAAATCTGGATAAGCCTAAAATAAATGTGGGAACAAAGGCTCAAAATAGGAATATATTTTAAATGTTTCTGTTACAAAATCACAGTTACTTGAATATTAGGATTTGTGTTAGTATGCATTTTGTGATGCAGAGGTGCGTGTGTGTGTGTGTGTGTGTGTGTGTGTGTGTGTGTGTGTGTGTGTGTGTGTGTGTGTGTGTGTGTGTGTGTGTGAGAGAGAGAGAGAGAGAGAGTAAGTGAGTGAGATTGACCACTGACAGAAGCAGCAGTAAAGAGGTTTGCATACCTTCCGAACTTTCAGCTCAAGAAATCTGGATAAAAGCCTAAAATAAGTGGGAACAAAGGCTCAAAAATAGGAACAGATTTTAATTATTGCTCTTATAAAATTATAAACTTGCTTAAATAATAGGATTTGTGTTAACATGAATTTTCTAAAAGAAATAAAAGTCTGAAGCTCAAATGTTTGTCATTATTTAGCAACTTCAATCTCCAAAGAGTGGCAGCAAACAAAATATTTTAGGAGTAAGGGACCAAAAAATAAAGTAAATACCTATATTTTTGAAGTGTTATATTCTGATGTCAAATTCTATCTCCAACAACATTAACATATACTACAGCAAGTCTGAAACATTAGGATGAGGAACTATTTTACATCAAAATATATAAAAATAATATAGTAATAAAAAATAAATTAATCAGTGATACACTACAATTTTACAGACAGCTCACATTCTCTAAGCATAATAATGCCTTCCAGGGTGTGTGTGTTACTGTGGAAATAACACCCTTCCAGATGTGTATAGGCCCTCCACCTATGGCATCAGGACTCAGAACACCCTAGACAGGCGTTATTTCCTTAATAACATACTCCCTGTTGTGGATTATTGCTTGCTGGTAATCCCAGAGCCTCCTGCAACAACCAATGGTTGAGTAGGTGAAAACTTCTTGGCAGTTAGAAAAGGTGTCATTGTAATCTTATTTGAAGTCTAATACATACATAGATACATACATACAAAAGACAAAATAAAGTGCTTCAAAAAATGTAACATTAGTGAGGAATACTACAATGAGATGTTGGCTGCGTGAAGTCAAAATCTATAGTACCCCGCATCTCTCCAACTGTCAGATGCAGAGATTTAAACAACAAGCCAAGCAAACAGCATCCCTCTAAAAAGTTATTCTGACAAGTAACAAACTTTTTAATTTAGGACTGACACATAGCTGAAAAAGAACCAGACTAAGTAAGTGCAGTTAACTGACAGAATCAATAAAATATTGGTCAAAGGTTAAAGGTAACTGACATATGACACATAAAAAGGATGTTTTTTTTGTTTTGTTTTGTTTCTTACAAGTATCTTCGGCCTCTGGAGCAAAACCAAAATCAGTGAAGGTATCTGACAGGTGCAAATGACATTACTGGTTTTGTTTCTTACTAGTATTGTTGGCCTCTGGACTGGTAGCAAAACTAAACTAAATGAAGGTAACTGACAGATACAGAAGATATTATGTTAGCTTTGTTCAATATTCTATTCCCATTCTTCATTCAAAAAAAAAAAAAAAAAAAAAAAACAGTTCTGTTCCCATTTTTTCATAGGTGAATACTAGGCCAACTGCCCTGAAGGATTATTTGAAGCCTAGCCAGTAACTCAAGGTCGGATTCAAACAATGCACCTTGTGTCTATGAGGCAAAGACCCTAAACATTATGCCAATCCAATAAAAAACTTTAATAAAAGTGCTTTTGTCTAATGTTACGAAGACTTTATCAGATAAAATATATTAACATATTTTATCTAAATAAAACCACAGTTCATCACATGATAAAATCATCAAAATCAACCAATAGAAACTTTCAGAATGAAATCACCTGATCAAATACATTAAACAGTATAAAATAATTAATCAAAATATAATTAAATAATACTTGTATTCAAAAAATTCCTTAAGCCATATTAACATCAAGTAATACTATACTTATTTTTGGTCTTTTCAGCGCACAAGTGCTCATATATTATTACTGCAAAGTTTATAAAAATATACTTTTTTTTACAAACATTGCATTATATGTAAAAGTTGTGCATGATGTACTTGGACAGGTGAGTTTGGACAACAGGGGAGATGATTTAAGCCTGCACTATCACAGTGCATCTAACACTGACAGCTGAGTGGAACTTGGCATGTGGATACATGCCCCTTCTCTTGGGATACAGCAACGGTGGAGCTAATAGGAGGTGGAGAGAGTACTCCAAGAGGACAGCGTAAGCCATCCGACCCCATTCTCCCTCTCGGAGCATTGGCGCAGGTGAGCTCGGCTGCTACATTGGTCTTGGAGCCATCTCCCTCAGTGCGGAGGAGGATTCCGGTTTCCTAGTAACCAGAGCCTTCTTTGCATCGTGGCAGGGATGCCTTCGATGTCATGAGGAGTGTGCTGGCCTCTGAGTCCACTCCACATTCAACCCCACTGGCTCCGTCCCCTGTAGTGCCTGCGTCAACCTCTGCCCCTCCTCCAGACCCCAAGCATGGGAAACTGGCACTTCAGAACACCCCATTGGGTGTTTCCTCTTCTTCCGAGGCCTCCCCTGATCATTCAGAGGAGGCCCCTCGGAAGAGGAAGTGCAAGAGGAAGCACATTGACTCCCCTGAGTCTGTCACTTCGGATACAGATTTGGATGAATTGGAAGGGTCCCTGAGATCCCCCTCTGAAGATGTTTTCTTTTCGGACATCCTAGAAATGCATAAGCAGAGGGGGAACTGGACTGCCCTAGCCCCTACCAAGGACGAATCTGTATTCCTGGATGTGTTTGGTTCCCGACCTTCCACCTCTTGGGTGTATCCGCCCTTTGATCCACTAATGTCAGTGGTGGCTCGAAGGGCTTGGTCAGCCCTGGATACAATGGAACCAACCTCGAGGAGACCCGGCAAGTTTATTACTGCACCCCCTGATAAACAGTTCCTTACCAAGGGTGTTCCCGTATATGCCATGGTAGTAGCAGCGGCCACTAAAAAGGAGTTAGCAGAAACTTCTTCCTCTGTCCATCCTCCTAACAAGGATTCTAGGAGCATGGATAGATACGGGAAGTGTATGTTTGCTTCAGTGACATTTTCCATGAGGTCACTGAATTACTTATGCCATTTTACCAGGCTTCAGAGGGATCTCCTGAAAGAGCTTGGAGATACCCTCCAGGATCCATCAGCTGAAAGGGCTCAAGCTAAAGTGACTTCTCAGCTGGCGACCCTTAATTCGGTAGTTAACACCTCCATGAGGCTCATTTCCTATGCAGCCAATGGTGCGAGTAGAGCCACAGGTACAGGCATGGCCCTCAGGAGACATGCATGGATGCGGCTATGTAATTTTGCGGAACCTTTTAGAGCGTCATTCACCAACACTCCCTTCGATGGTTCATTTCTCTTTGGACCACAGGTGAAAGACACTCTCACTAGGTGTGAACAGGAAGGCAAGACTCTCTCTGCCATTTGAGTCCATTTTTCCACTCCTTCCAGACCATATCTCAAAGGTCAGAAGAGTGGCAAAATGTGGTTTCGGAAATCCCAGGGAGCCTCGCCTGATACAAGTAGTGATTTTTCCTCCAGGGGCAGAGGAGGAAACAACAACAACAGATACCACCCTCAGGGCAGAGGGGGTCCACAGAACCAGGGCAGCAGAGAATCCTTCTCTGACAAGCCCTTCCAGCATCCCTGAAGGGATGCCCGGCTGCCCACCTCTGGAGGCAGTCGGGGGAAGACTTTCACTGTACCCAAAAGCCTGGCAAAACCTAACGCGAGACAAATGGGTACACTCAGTCATACCCGGAGGCTATATAATTCCCTTCTTCCAACCTCCCTTAGTGTCAAGCAAATCCCTTCCAGATGTTCCACCCAATCTGAGGGCCCAAGCAGTCATAGAAATTTCAAGACTGCTAGAAAAAAGAGTCATCCAGGAGGTCTCGGCAGACCAACTCGGATCCGGAACTTACTCAAGGTTCATTTTGGTACCAAAAAAGACAGGGGACTGGAGACCAATATTGGATCTCAGCAGACTAAACAAGTCTGTTCAAAGAACAAGGTTTCGGATGGTCACACTACAGTCCATGCTACCCTTTTTGGGTCAGGACAATTGGATGTGCTTAACAGATCGTCAGGATGCGTACTATCACATCAAAATGGACAGGTGCTCCAGGAGATTCCTTCGCTTCTGGCTGGGAACTAGTCATTATCAGTTCAGAGCTCTGCCCTTTGGTCTCACCACAGCCCCCAGGGTGTTCACCAAATGCATGGCAGTAGTTATGGCTCACCTGAGGCATCAAAGATTCCAGGTGCTTCCTTATCTAGATGACTGGCTCCTTACTGCTACTACCAGGCATCAACTCCTTCAAGCCAGGGACTATACAATTACAATTTGTGCCCAGCTAGGCATTACTATAAATTTTGAAAAATCTGCCTTGTTGCCCTGTCAGTCTATTACCTATATAGAAGCAGATTTAGATACAAGAAGTATGTCCGCAAGGCTGCCGCCAGACAGGGTGGCCATGATTCGGCAGCAAGTTCATATCCTCATGCAATGCAAAATGGTACAAGTCAGGTTGGTCCTTCAAACTCTGGGATCTATGGCAGCGGCAATTCTTCTGATACCTCTGGCCCATTTTCACATGAGAATCCTTCAGTGGCTTCTCTTCACACAGTGGTCCTTTCAACAGCTCCCCATGTCTCACATGATCATGATTACAGAAACATGCAAAAGACACCTTTCCTGCTGGATGGTCTCCCCACTAGTGTCTCAGGGCAGACCATTCATCCAGCCCCCTCCGGTTGCTACAGTGACCATGGATGCCTCACTGATGGGGGGGGGGCATTATCAGGGCAGGACAGTCCAAGGCACTTGGCAGCCTCACGAGTACCATCTGCACATAAATGTCTTGGAAATGAGAGCCGTGCTCCTAGCGTTGCAAGCACTTCAGGACTCCCTCCCTTCTGGGACCATTGCATTTCAAATGGACAACATGTCAGTAGTGTGGTACATCAACAAGAAGGGTGGAACCAGGTCCTACCCCCTATGTCGAGAAGCACTTAGACTCTGGCAGTGGGCAATTTCCTCCCAATGATTTCTGATTGCGACGCACATCCCTGGGAAGTCCAATGTCATAGCGGACAGGCTCAGCAGAGCTATTCTCATTCCTCACGAGTGGTCTCTGAATCAGGTAGTTGCAGATCTGATCTTACGCAAATGGGGACAGCCTTGCTGTGATCTGTTTGCCACCCCCTTCAACAGCAAATGCAGCAACTACTTCTCCTTTTTACTGCTTCCCGGTCACCCTCCCAGAGATGCTCTAGTCCACGATTGGCCTCAGGGACTTCTTTATGCCTTCCCGCCATTCCCTCTTATACCCAAACTCATACAGAAAGCTCTATCGTTGGGTTGCAAAATGATCCTCATTGCTCCTTACTGGCCTCAACAGATTTGGTTTCCGTTCCTGCACCATTACCTCCTCGAGCAGCCCTGGACTCTGGATCCTTTTCCAGACCTGCTGATTCATCAATCAGGAGAGCTGCATCCATCCCTCCAAATACTCAAGCTCATAGCTTGGTTGAGCCAATTCCAACCCTAGCCAGGCTTCCCAGCATTTCACCGGCTGTGCGTGAGATTATTGTCTCCTCTCACAAATCTGCTACTAGGAAGATGTATGCTAGCAAATGGAAATATTTCTTTTGTTGGGCAGAGGCTAGGAACATAGATCCCTTTTCAGCCCCAGTTCACGAAATCTTGGAGTTCCTAACAGAGCTTTTTCATTCTGGGTCCGCTTCTGCCACAATCAGGGTTCAACTAGCGGCCATCTCTAACTTCCATGTTGGATTTTCTAATCTAAACATTAAGTCTCATAAGCTGTGTAAAGCTTTTCTCAGAGGGACTACTCTCCTTAGGCCCCCAGTGAGAGATCCCCCTCCTCCTTGGGACCTTAATTTGGTACTAACCTCCTTGATTATGCCCCCTTTTAAACCGGCAGCATCCTGCTCCTTTAAGTTTCTATCTTGGAAAACTCTCTTTCTGGTAGATATTACCTCAGCCAGACGTGTCTCGGAACTTCAAGCACTAAGTGTTCGTCCTCCGTACTTAGTTTTTCATAAGGACAGGGTTGCTCTGAGAACTAATCCCTCCTTCCTTCCCAAAGACTGCTCAGAAAATAATCTAAACCAATCCATAGATCTTCCAGTGTTTTTCCCTAAATACACCAACAAGACAGAATACAAATTACACCTTTTGGATGTTCATAGACAATTGCGTTTTTACCTGCATAGAAAGAAGGATATAAGAACGTCGGATCAACTTTTCCTTTCCTATACTAGGGGCAAACAGGGTCTCCCAGTCTCCAAAGTGACCCTGTTCAGGTGGTTGTCTCACATTATTACCTTCATCTATCAACTAAGAAACAAAGAATTGTCTACCAAACCAAAAGGTCATTCTACTAGGGCTTTGGCCACCTCTGTAGCCTTCCAGTCCAGGTTGCCCATGGACTCTATCTGTGCCACTACCATGTGGGCAAATCCTCATACCTTTATCTCTCATTACAAGTTAGACATGGTCTCCAGGAATAGAGCTAACTTTGGTTCCACTGTTCTGAAGAGTCTGTTCCAATGAGCCACCCAGGATTGTAGGTGCTAGGGACGATGTCCCAACAAGCAAGAAACGAAGACGAGATAGCCAACTTAACATAAAGAAGTTATGTACCTACCATAACATTCCATGTTAGTTGTCTTCATCTCGCCTTCTTTCTTGTGTCCCCCCCTCCATCCCCCTGTCCTATTGGACCGAGAGGAGTTCAGGTTTCACTGGCTGAGTGTTCTCTGGTTTGTTTCCTCTACTGACTTAGAGAGTATGACAGGTATGCTCAACCTGTTAGTTTGGATAGGTTGATTCTTTGGCTATGTCTGGGGTTAGCTATTACAAATGAGATCTGGGTAGCTAGTGCTAGGCATCATGGGATAAGGGGTAGCCTTGAGCCAGTAAACAGCTCTCGAGCTATAGAAGATGGCCAAGTTGGAGCCGAGGATCGGCTCCGATCCCAACAAGCAAGAAAGAAAGCGAGATGAAGACAACTAACATGGAACGTTATGGTAGGTACATAACTTCTTTTTAAGAAACTTTGTCAAGTACCTTTGTTATATCAGGGAGGTGCATAACAAAGTTGTCTTCTTCATGATTTCAGAGCATAATTGTGGTGCTCCATGTGCTACATTACAGTCTAGGGGTGCAACTACAGAAGAGCAGGCTTAGGGACTGATTCTGTTACTAAACAAAACAAGACATTACAACCTTAAACTCTTAGAATGTGAATGGAACTTCAGAATTAGAGAACACGAGACATGTTTTGATGTTGAAGGCATTAAAACTAAATGATCACCTGGTCAGAGTTGTTGTGTAGTTACCATCACCAGAGGATAAACTTGAACTAATGAGGTTTGGAGTATTGCATTATGTTATAAGATTTATTCTTAATTTGTATTTGTGTGCCATTACTGATGCCAATAAAACATGATACAGTGTAATGCTAGTGTGTGGAACAAGGAAAGAGTTCTGAGCTGCTTAATTCACTAAACACCAGAATACCTACATCAAAGTGTTACAATGTGAGTAAATCTTTTTACAATAGCAGTTGCTGGCAGTGGTAATGATACTGAAGCTGAGATTTTACAAGAGGAAATTCTTGTAGAATATGGTTCAAGGGCAGTTACTGACAGACAGAATGGATATGTTCAGACTGAGAAGAAACTGGTTATGATTGCAAAGAAGGCTAAGACTGTAAGCCATTACAGAGTATTTTCAAGTATTTTCAAGAATTCTTTGCATATGGCACCCCTAAGGTTGCAAAGAATACAATTATGTTTAGAAAAATGTAACCTGATTACTAGTTATAAGCCAGGGATATTAAATGCACATAGCAGACGGGCCATATTTATTAATGCCTACACTAAGCATACATGATTTGTATTCAAGAACATCTCTATCATGTTGTTGTGCTTTCTAGTCACTCAGAAAGATTACACTACAGTCTACAGTTTGTGGTAATCATTATGAATCCCCCTCAATATTTAAGGCTGCAAGAAAATCTGTAGGAAAATTAATATTAGGAGGAAGAAGGTGTGAGTTATGCTTGTGTTGTCTGTTCACTCAGAACAGTATGCATTTAGAGTACACTTAGTGTAGGCATTAATGAATCCCAGGGATGATGAATTGTTCATATTTACAGGATAAGTATGGAGATCCCTTGGAAGATAAACCAAAAGATATCTGAGTTATACCTCAGTTACCCTTGACAGAAATAACCAGAATGAGATGAGAATGTTTCTGTCAAAGTTTGTCCAGAGCACAAAAGTACTATTCCTAATGAAATTCAGACTTTTTTTTCATTCAAAGAGAAGATCAGCCACATCCTGATGTCTGTTGTTCAATGCAGATAAATTAATCATAGCATAGTACCTGAAACAAATAATACTGAGTACAATTCCCAACTCACATTTCTGAAAAGTTAAGTAAAAACAACAATGTGATGTGTCATTTAGTCATACTCAGACTGAACTGTTTTATATCACGCTCTAACAAATTTCTGTTGACCTTCTAGCTAGAGTTAATGTTTTTGGTGTAACTGCGCCTCTGTTACTCATCTGCCTCAAACAAAGACTGTTTATATAATGAAACAGATGTTGTGACAAATGCAAGTAGAAAAATAGTTGTAAAGAAAATGTTGCAAAGAGAAGGACTGAAAAATCAAATGCAAATGTAAAACCAACAGAATAATATGCAAATACTTTCCTGTTAATGGTCACCATTTAGATTGGATTAAATAGAAGGAAATGTAATGTGCAATAAAAAATTGGTATGTGGGTGGCATTTTCTCTTTGAAAGCTAAACTTGTAACACATTCTTTTACACATTTAGATATCTATGTTTAAGATGCTTTATTGGTACTGTAGCTAGAACCAGTCACCTATCCTAATTAATGTCTTCCCATATTGTTACATGTTTGAGATGCATCTACCCTTTATTGACCAAATGATTTAATAGATAATGAGACAAACAAGGAAAATGCAATATTGCACAAAAATCTAAACAGAAACAAGTCCAGGCATAAAATAAATTGAATAATTCCTAAGTGTTGCTTTTTTTTTTTTTTTTTTTTAAATAAAATGGTTTTGCACCCTCCTTAGCATAACTTCCATCTGATTAGCTGCTGCATGTTATTGCTCTAGCTGCTCCTACGTTTTTGTGTTCCCAGTGCTAACCCCCTTGGGCTGGGGTCTTATTAGCCAAATATATATTAGAAAAGGGAAGTGGAAATGCATGGTAGAGTATCTGGCAGTATTATATACATTGTTGTGTAAGCTAAAGATTTTTTTAATATGCCTTAACTGGGTGGAGCTACTAACGTCACATTCATCATTACTAACAATATAGGTTACTGACATCCTCACATGCCAAATTCATAGATTCATAGATTGTTATTAGGCTAACAACTAACGACCCGGGGGTCCTTTCTAAGTCCTGCCAAGTTTTAATGTGTTTTGTTTCTGTTTTTATGTTTATGTCTATATGAGTATGCATATTTGAAGCTTATAAAGAAATACATCTTTAAAAGTTAATGATTTTAACTAGATGATTATTCAATGAATGTATTAATTAGTAAGTATAAAAACAGCTAGATGAAAAATACAGATGCTATCACCTGAAGAAGCAGGTACGTTCTGTGAAAGTACTCAGTACTTGTGCTATTTGTTGGAATAAAGGAAGTTCTTTTAGCTTGCTGCATTTGGTCATCATTTTTGGACATTTTACTGTATCCAAATAGGACACTGAGAGCCATGCATTTATAAGCTACCGCTGTCTATAAGGGACATCGGTACATAAGTGCCAGGCACAGTGTAAATTTTCTTTTCCCCGTCCACTGAGCCAGATTGCACTTAAACTGGGTAATAGACAAACTCAGTTTCACATGGATGGGAAGCCTGTTCCATAGAAGGGGCAGTCTCTGGGACACATATCTGTCTGTCTGTCCAGCATGTTCTGTTTAAATCACAGACAAAATTCTGATTATGATTTTAAATTATTTAATTACTCTGATACAGTGTTTCATGTAGCACATGTGGCCACCTTGGCAAAGGGTCTGACATTTGTTCCAGTGAGAAGGGCAGACATTGCAGATATCCTTATTGATCTCAAACGTTTTACACGTAAATTGAATTTAATGATCTGGTTTTCTGACAATAACACTTTTAGTTGCAATGCCAAAAAATACCAAGATGTTTTAATCCCCCTTTAAATAATTTCAAATAATTCCATAATTTTGTTTGAAAATATATGAGTTGGAAATAAGAAAATTGCTAATCCAACCTTGTGAGAAAATGTTTTATAAGTTATCAGTTTGTGAACATAATTTTTGAAGGATTTAAGTAAAGATGGTACTATTAGAATAATGAAGCCAGACATGGGAGGGTGGACTGGTGATTATGAATTAAAATGATTATAATGCCCGTATGGTGTCCTTGTTAGCAAAGAATGAGTACTGCGAAATTTCCCGTAATGAATTATGTTCAGTGTATAATAAGATTGATGGTATCTTAATGGACATGTTGTATCAGGGCAAATTAAATAAAGGAGAATTTGAATTTATGACAAATAACCAGCCAGTTATTACCAGAATATTTGGCATTCCTAAGATTTATAAGTCATTGGAACCCCCCCCCCCCTTGAGACCCATAGTGGATGCCTCCCAAACACAAATTATATTGGTACATTTATTGATCATGTGTTACAGGAAAATCTAAATCAATTAGAATATATTTGTAAGAACTCTTGGCATTTTCTGCATAAAATAAATGAATGCCGATTCAAGATGGAAAGTATTTTTGTAACAGTAGATGTTATCAATTTATATTCAGTAATCCCCCATGAAGTGGGCCCTGGCTGGCTTGAGGAATAAGTATTTGAAATAGCAGATATGGGGCATGATAGAATACAGGGTGTTGTTACATTGATGGAACTAGTGCTCCACAATAATTTTATTCATTATGATAATAAATACTGCAAGCAAGTTATGCAGCATGTGTCCCCAGTTTCTCTAAACTGGTAATGGCCCAATGGGAGATGTCTTTTTTATTTAACAGCCAGTACTGAAATTCATGGGCATGTTATACACACTTTTTTTGGATGTCATCTTCCTTTTGTGGGTAGATACTTAAGAAAAGTTAAATTAATTTTTAAATTATATCAACCATTCAGTTGAATTTTTGTAATTTACCCATCAGTTTAGTGGGGATAAGATAGTATACCTAGATGTTGAACTTATTAAAGATACATGTCAGATGCAATATATTTCTAATATACATCGCAAGTCAACATTTTCAAATATGTATTTACATTACCAGAGTTGGCATCCGTATAAACAAAAGAAAGCAGTAGTCAAGGGCCAGTTGGTCCATTTGGCTCATATGATAACATACAATACTACTTTTATTAGTGAAAGTGAAATGGTATTGGATATGCTTACCCTGCTAATCTATTATTTGAAATAAAGGATGAAGTGTTTAGAAAACAGGAGAAGGGAGTTTATGTACCTATACTGAACGCAACACTGGAAGGTGGTTGCAATCAAGTTACAATAGGCTTTGATAAAAATAGGAAATCATTTATACACACTTATACAGCTGATAGTAAAGTGATAGGTGACTGTATTATTAGAAATTGGAATATTTTTAGGAGTGACCAATCCATTTTAACATAACTGGGTGAAAAAAAACAATTATGGTGTATAAGAGGGATAAGCCATTCAAGGATTGGTTGGAAATGGATAAAGTTCATCTGGATAGGTTAAAGACAAGATAAAGGGGCATGACCAAATGCTGTAACTGTTCGCAATGCTCACACATAGTGGTAACAGATTTTTATATTGTGAATAGTAAGAAATATTTGATGAAGGGTTATTTCACATGTAAAAGTAAACATGTGGTTTACTTAGCCTGCTGCTGAGATTGTCCCACATTTTATGAGGGGAAAACCAGCCTGTAAAACAGAGTGTACGAGCATATTATAGGTATTAAAAAAAAAAATCTACGAATGCTCTATATAGACATATTCAAGTCTGTGGCGATCATAGTTTTCAGTTTATAGTACTAGAACAAGGTTTGAAAGATTTAAAAGGTTTTATTACACATGAGCATTTAAATAGTAGTGAATTACATTGGCAATTAAAGTTAAATGCTACTAGATATCTGGATTTGAATGACTCAGTTTTAAAATTAAAAAAACTTTGACATGTAAATTCTTTTATCTGACCATTGCCATTGTTGGATTTTTTCATGTAACTTTACAATGAAGTGTTTTTCATGAAAGGCATTATTTTAGTTATTTAGTTCTGATGATGTTCTTAAAATGTACAGAACGAAAGCACTTAACTTAACTCTGTTTCATGAAAATTTTCTTAAAGTTAGTTTAACCATCGCTTATCTCTTTAGAGCCATCAGATTTTACTGCTGTTTAAGTATTGGAGGTTATCCATTTTAAGAATTCAGTTGGTCTTTTTCTTTTCTGTGTCTCTGGATCTGATGGCGAGTAACGGTGAAGTATTTAATCAGGACTGTCTCAAAGTGATGGGTGATCTTACCCTACTATTACAAGTCAGTTAACTAGTAATGTCTTTTGGCTTTTCCCAGTTAGGGGTCGCCACAGTGGAACTCCGGGTCCGCTAATGATTGGCAGTGGATTTTTACGGTGCCGAGTTGCCAGCCCGACGCCCAACCTTCAAACAAGGCACACCCATTCACACTTGCACCTACCCACATGTCTTTAACATTACTTGACTATGGGGAGAACATGTAGACTCCACGCAGAAGGCGCTCCAGCCGAGAATTGAACGGGAGAACCTCTTGCTGTGAGGTGGCAATGCTAACCACTGCACCACCACGGCCATTGATTACAAGTCAGTTAACTGGTGGAAACTAATTAAGTGGGAGGTTTGCCTCAGTGACCTCTGAGTCAGGATGGATCTAGACTTGATGGCACTTTGAGCCTAACATTAACCCAATTAACTCCTGCTATGAGTATTCAGGTTGGTAGCAATTCTGCTAATTTTGTTTATGATCTGTGGAAATTAAATCAGTTTGATCTCAATACACAGCCTAATAATATTAATAATGTTCCAAAACCAGTGAGTTCTCTTGCTGATCAATTATATCAGTTTGAGAAGAAATTAATGAACTTTAAGAAGCTACAACTGAAAAACAGTTATTTGTTGAAGAATTTGGAAAATGACATTGTGCCTAAATGCTTGCGTATGTGGAGGTTTCCAAATGGTGTACAGGATGGGTCAGCTTTTTACTGTAATATTTTGGAGGTGTCCAATAAGGCAGGTAGTGACTTCCTACGAGTTATGGTTAAACACAGTAATATTCAAATTGAGCAATTATCTAAAGGCATTGATGTCTTCAATTACTCCATTACTAAGGACTTGCTTTTTAGTCATTATGAGAGCAGTTATTATAATATCTTTGGCACAGTGGATAGACGTTGTAATTTGATTCTCAATAGGAAGTTGGATACGTTTAAAAAGACAAGGAGAGTTGCCATAGAGGATAACTTATCCAAAACATCCAATTAACAACAACAATCATGAACACACCTTTAATGATTGTCAACCAGGCCAGCTGATAATTCTATGTACAGAGAAGTGGAGGTGGACCATCAAGGAAAAATCCCTTTAGAACCAAGGAGGTACGAAAGAGTATAGAACAATAGACTCCAATCCTCGGAGAATGGGCAGAGAACCATCAACAAGCAGTATTTGCAGAAGGGGGGGGGTGAGGTCAAAAAGAGTTTACACCAATCAGAACAATTCCTGGAAGAAGAGATCCAGAATGAGAGTGGGGACATTACTGCATTAAACATTGTGTTTAATTCTGATTCTGATTTTTAATTATTTAATTACTCTGATAGAGTGTTTCATGTAGCATATGCTGACATCTTGGCCAAGGCTCTAACATTTGTTCCAGCAAGAAGGGCAGATATATTGTGGATGTCCTAATTGATCTCAATTTTTTTACATGTAAATTAAATTTAGCAATCTGTTTTTCTGACAGTAGCAGTTCTAGTTGCACTACATTGAAAGAATCAAGTTGTTTTAATCTCTCCTTAAATAATTCCACAAATTTGTTTCAAAATATATGAGTTGGAAATAAGAAAATTGCTAAACCAACCTTGTCAGAAAATGTTTTATAATTTATCAGTTTGTGAATGTAATTTTTTGAAGGATTTAAGTAAAGATGATACTATTAGAATAATGAAGCCAGGCAAGGGGGGGGGGGGGGGCTGGTGATCATGAATCAAAAGGATTATAATGCCCGTATGGTATCTCTGTTACTGTGGGATGTGTACTGTGAAATTTCCCATAATGAATTTTGTTCGGTGTATAATAAGATTGATGGTACCTTAATGCACATGTTGTGTCTGGGCCAATTAAATAAATAAGAATTTGAATTTAATTACCAATAACCAGCCAGTTATTGCCAGAATATGTGGCATTCCTATGATTCATAAGTCTTTGGAAAATCCCCCTTTGAGACCCATAGTGGATGCCTCCAGATCAAAAACATATTATATTATATTGCTAAATTTATTGATCTTGTGTTAAAGGGAAGCTTGAGTAAATCAGAATATATTTGTAAGGACTCCTGGGATTTTCTGTGGAAAATAAATGAATGCTGATTCAAGATGGAAAGTATTTTTGTAACGATAGATGTCATCAATTTATATTCACTAATTCCCCCATGAAGTGCACCTAGATTGGCTTGAGGAACTATTATTTGAAATAGCAGATAAGGGGCATGATAGAATACAGAGTGTTATTACATTGATGGAACTAGTGCTCCACAATAATTTTATTCATTACAATAATAAATACTGCAAGCAAGTTATGCAGCGTGTGCCCCCAGTTTCTCTAAACTGGTAATGGCCCAATGGGAGATGTCTTTTATATTTAACAGCCAGTACTGAAATTCATGGGCATGTTATACACACTTTTTTTTGGATGTCATCTTCCTTTTGTGGGTAGATACTTAAGAAAAGTTAAATGAATTTTTAAATTATATCAACCATTCAGTTGAATTTTTGTGATTTACCCATCAGTTTACTGAGGATAAGATAGCATACCTAGACACTGAACTTATTAATGATGCATCTCAGATGCAATATACTTCTAATATACATCACAAGTCACCATTTTCAAATATGTATTTACATTCCCAGATTTGGCATCCAAATAAACAAAAGAAAGCAGTAGTTCAGGGCCAATTGGTCCATCTGGTGCATATGATAACAGACAATGCTACTTTTATTACTGAAAGTGAAGTGGTAGTGGATATGTTTATTAGAATGGGCTGGACTGTTAATCCATTATTTGAAATAAAAGATGAAGTGTTTAGAAAAAGTGAGAAGGGGGTTTATGTACAGTACCTATACTTAATGCTACGCTGGAAGGTGGTTGCAATCAAGTTATAATTGGTTTAAAAGACAGAAAGTTTTGATAAGAATACGAAATAATTTATACACACTTATACAGTTGATAGTAAAGTGATAGGTGACTGTATTATTAGAAATTGGAATATCTTTAGAAGCGACCAGTCCATGTTAACAAAACTGGGTGAAAAACCAATTATGGTGTATAGAAGGGATAAGCCATTCAAGGATTGGTCGGAAATGGATAATGTTCATCTGGATAGGCTAAAGACAAAGAAAAGGGGTATGACCAAATGTGGTAACTATTCACAATGCTCACACAAAATGGTAACATATTTTTATATTGTGAATGATAAGAAATATTTGATGAAGGCTTATTTCACATGTAAAAGTAAACAAGTGGTTTACTTAGCCTGCTGCTGAGATTTTCCCACATTTTATGTGGGGAAGATCAGCAGGAAGCTGCAAAATAGAGTGTACAAGCATATTCTAAGTATTAAAAATAAAAAAAAATCTACGACTGCCCTATATAGACATATTCAAGTCTATGGAGATCATAGTTTTCAGTATTGGTACTGGAACAAGTTTTGAAAGATTTATACATGTTATATACACAGTCACATATTACATGTTAAAAACTGGTTAGACAAGCTGGAATTGAGGGATCTGATATGTCTAGAGATGAACGGTTTAGTTTTGGTGACAAAAAAGGGTCCACACCTAGATTTATTACTACATATGGCACAAATAGTTTTAAATTATGTGAAGTAGTTAATACGTTTTGGCATTTGTTAAAAATTGACCCATTCTTTGAACAATGTCTAGATGATCGTTATAATTTTGGCTTTAGACGTGGTGAGAACTTGGGGGAACATCTTTCTTGGTATAAAAAGATGTTATTAGTAGATGGAATTCTGAGCACCGTCGGATATATGGTAGTACCTGTTGTGGTCATTGTACATACTGTAAGGTGACCTCTAAAACCAAATCATTTACTTCTGTTAAAATTCTAAGGTTTTTGATATTAGGCATTTAATTACATGTACAACTGAATGGATAGTTTATATGGTGTTATGCCAGCATGGGGCTTTTTATGTAGGTCATATTTCAAGATCATTTAAGCAACGTATAGCTATTCATCTGAGTGACATTAACTGTAAGCATCGAGAACATAGCAATGCACATTTTTTTTGCTGGAATTGATGCAGTGGTTGGTGATGGGTTATCTAATTTATCTCAACATAATTTATTAGATAAAAAGGATAAACTTTGGATTTGTTAAATTAGGTTCTATGTATAAACCAGGCTTAAATGAGTATTGATAGAATGTTTTGCTTATTTTTTGTTTATTTTTTAATATATTGTAGTATTTATTAATGTATTTAAGGTATTTAAATTTTTAGTTGCTTTTGAATTAACTTTATGGTATGGTTAGTAATTCTTATAATGAATGAGTTTGATCGATTTATGATGTAATATTTTTTGTAAAATGCTTTTGCAACTAATTACTGTTGCTTTAAATGGGGGCTCTTTATAATGGATGTGTAGCAGAAGTCCGGTTTACACTGATGACACCAGTGGGCAAAACCAGTTTGTGGGAAAGAGTGTTTGTTTTTGTCAGACTGCTTATTATACATTAAACTATGTTGAAATTATACTGAAGTCGAATTTTAGACGTTAATTTTGAGTGCTAGATCATTGTTAATGGTTACTGTGATTTGTTCCAGGAACCTATTTTTGGTTCATGCACTTGGTTGTGTATGCTATTGAAATTTAGTGAGTGCTGACCATATTTTTATTTAGTTAATATTTTTGAATGATTTATGGAATAATTAAAGTTCATATGGTGGAACAAGGCTTGTTGGGAGTATTTCTCAACAATTTAACAATTGACAAAGATGATTTGCTTGTTTTACAAGTGATTACTCAGACTCTGCAGATTCTGGTGTTAATGTTCCTGATGATATTATTAAGGAGTTCAAGACATTAACTGAAAATTTGAAAAATCTTAGCGCTACCACTTGGCACATTAAATTATTAAAAGTATATTTGAATGCTTTTGTGTTTATATTGAGCCTGGTGTGGGAACAGACAATCCAGGTTTTTTGAACAATAGGTGGTGTATACAAAAGACTGCTTCTAAAATGTTTATTGAACTATTGATTGAATATTACGAGCAGCAGTTAAGTAACATTAATCAATGGCTGGACTGGAATGTAAAAGCTCTACTAAAGTTTACTGATTGTAATGAATATAAAAATAGACATTGTGAATATATTAAGGATTTAAATGCATTTGAATATGAGTTAAAAGTCGGAAGTTAAAAAAGTTTGATCAAGACTTAAAAGACTATAAAAATAATGTTACTTATTCATGGAAGGATGCAGAACATGGTGCTCATTCTGTTGATACTGATTGAAGAAAGTTAGATTTAAACATAAAAGAGGTCATTCTGTCCTTAAATATCTTACCAATTCCAGCAACATTGTATCAAGTGCTTCTGATTTTTCATTGAATTTCTCTAACACAGATACGGAGACAGAAATGGTTGATTTGATTGATATGACTTCACCCAGCAATAAAAAAATCCAAGATACAAAAGGGCACTTTAGATGAGCAGGATAGAAACTCAGGAGAAGCCCTATTCCTGTATTCTGTCTCCTACAGGTTGTTGAGGGGAGGTCTATGCCTGAGATACAAGACATCGTCGGACTCCGTTCTAATGGACCTCCTGCATATCCACAAACAAACAGCACCAGAATTACCTATTCTAGAGACTTAAACATTGCCTGTGATATAAAAAGGACCTGCTGGAAAGACAGCTATGTGTCCCAGAGACTACTCATTCTCTGGAAAAGGCCCCCATCCATGTGAGGCAGTTTCTCCTTAACCCAGTTCAAGTGTAACTTGGACAACTGGATGGGAAAACAGAAATTCTCACCTGGATTGGCACCTATGTTTGTAATGGACAAAGGCAGCCTGTAAATGGTTCATGTCCCAGACCCCTGCTTATAAATGTTTCATCTTCTGTGTCCCTGTTTAAACTGCCAAGGGTACCAGAACTCATCAGATATTTGGGGTGCATGGTTAAGCTTAAAATGGGCTCAGTGCTCATTAGCCTAGTACACACCTATGAGCCTATGAATGTCAGATCACTGAACTAGTAGAAATAGGAGCTATGGGTAGTATGTAAACTGAGTGTAGTACATGTAGCCTTATGGTTTCTTCCTGCTGCCAGCTTATATCATTAAAACTTTCTAAAGAATTTGCAATTACAGTAGTAACACCTGTGCAAATATAGTTACACTTCAGTTATGCACATGCATTATACAACAAATAAAATATAAATAACACATTAAAATCTTGTTCTAAAACTGTTTTCCTAATTTTTAACAGGATAGGGATGAGAGCTTCTGCAAATGTCTTTGATGCTGCCTTACCATTGCACAGACAGGCATGGCTGCTACCTTTTTATCCCATACTATTTTGTGTCCTCTCGACATCATCATTATACAAATAACTACCCGTTTTGTAGACATGAACAATGAGAAATTCTGTTTTATTCAAGAGGTTGTGATGCAAATTATGAGCCTTTGTGTAATCAAATTCCTTCAAAAGTTTCCCATTACCTTGGACACACCCTGTACTAGTGGTTCTAATTCTACATTCACATACCATTTAAGAATTTGTGTATTTCCATGCCGGCTTCTGCAGGCACATACGGTGCTTTCCTGCAGACACATTTTCTTCAGAGCTGTATCACCTTAGATTAAATCTTTAGAGGTAGTCAGCTGGGTACTTTTATTTTTAACTGTCCTGGACTGAAAAGACTGTAGCTGGGTCTTGGCACTGTGAGGCAGACTGTGAATTGTTGTCTGCATTTAAATCCAAAACAACAAAATCACAAGTCTTCCAGACAGACCCAGACAAGAACTCCACCACAATTAAGAAGAAACAACTACAGGGGAAAAAAAACAATAAACATATTAAACAGAAAAATATTTTAAATAAGAAACAAGACATGTTCTTTAATAAGTGGCTGCAGTTACTACATTTCACACACACAAGAAACTTGAAACCTTTTAAATTAACTTGATGATAACCATTTTATAAAGTATTATACAAATAGTCTAGAATGAATCTACAGTGTAGGATGAATGACTGCAAAGCAATTATTTTGAGTGCCATTTTTAACAGAACTCACAGTTATTAATAACATTTTTAATAATTTTTTATGCCCCCCATACCTCATGTAGAGGGTCACTCCCTTTCCAATCAGCTACTAGGTCTCTTCACTTCAGGGATAAGGCAGATTCATTCTTGCTGTCTCGTTCAGAAGCCAATACCCAGTTGCTTCAACCACCTATGCAATCCTGCTAAAGTGGCCAGCGTACATACAACTTGACAACTCCAATCTAGAAAATATAAGGTTATCACATTTTTTAAATGCTCAAAGTGAGACATTTTGGTAGAAACATGACATTTTTCAGGACAAACCATATCCACAGCCAGTGTAAAGGATGGGCTTCCCTTTTTTAACAAAATAAAAGCGCACTGTCATAGAATTGCAGATATTTCTGTTATTTCATATAATATTAAGGTGTTTCAGACACAAAATAAGGTCTTTTCTGCAGCTGTTGTATCTTTTGGATTTTCCCGGTTAGGGGTTGCCACAGCGGAACTCCGGTCCTCTAATGATTGGCAGTAGATTTTTACGTACCGACTTGACAGGCCTGACGCACAATCTTCAACAAAGGTACGCCCATTCACGCATGTCTCCACACAGAAGACGCTTTAGCTGAGAATCGAACAAGACAATGTCTTACTGTGAGGCAACAACGCTACCGCAGCACCACCACCGCAGCCATTACTGGAAATTTAAGAAACATTGTTTGTCCTAAAATTTCAGGATAGTTGTCATTTTTAAGTATATGTTTTTTCTCAGGGCACAACAACCAAAACATGGACTGTGCAGTGTAAAGAGGGACAAATGTTAACCATAAGCTTGTGTGTGTGTGTGTGTGTGTGTGTGTGTGTGTGTGTGTGTGTGTGTGTGTGTGTGTGTGTGTGTGTGTGTGTGTGTGTGTGTGTGTGTGTGTGTGTGCAGTTTGTAAATATGTGTGCACACACATACACACACATTATATATCTGTATAGCTACACCATATATGTAAATATATATATATATATATATATATATATATATATATATAAAATTGCCTTCAAGTTGTTGAATGGCACCTTGCTGAACCTGGAAATCTGCTGGCACAGCTGTTCAAAAAATGCCGGCAGCTGTGCTGTGTAAGATCAAGGAACAGTGTGGATTTAGGAATTTGCCCTTTCCCCACTGTAGTCCGATCTTAGAGTTGGTATATATAATTAGCAGGGTCTATACTGGAACATCAAATGTTTAACAGTTCAAATCACTAAAGGTCGACCCTTAGTGATCGAACTGTTAAAACATCAAATGTTCCAAAAAAAAAAAATTAAAACAAAAAAAAACTAAATGGTGTAGGCAGGTGGGCAAGCCCCTCATGCACCGCCCACACACCCCCGCTACTTAAATATACCAGTTCTGAGGCCAAACTACATTGAAGTAAATGGAAATCTCCCCTTACGGAGATTTCTGTTTCCTTCTTCGATGTTCTGCAGTTTCGCTATTCCCGTACAGACAATGTCAGATTCTACAATCTTCAAACAGAACGAAAAACTGGTAAGGTAAACCAAGTCCAGGTCCCAGATAAACGCAAGCCGAAAAAACAGCAAAATATGAAAACAGCTCAAAAGTTTAATAATCCAAAAGAAAAAAAACTCATAAAAATTGGCATGAACACGTCCACTACTAAGCGCTTTCACCCGTTAAAACATTCGGGCATCTTCAGAGTAGAACTACTCTGAAGATGCCCTCATATGTTTAACGGGCTTAAAGTGGGGCGTTAGTGGACGGTGTTTATTCTTTTTTTTTTTTTTTTTTATTTTTTGTTGCTGTTTTCACTTCAGCTTTTATATTTTTTTGGCTTTTCAAATTCTCTGGGAATGGAACCTGACTTGGAATAGACACTAATGGTGGTGGGGCTGGAGAATTCAGTATAGACATGTGGTTGAATGGGGGCTGCAGTAAGTTGTTGGGGAGTTGTTGCATAATTAAAAGTTTTGTTTAGTGTTGGTGTTTTTAATTTTTGGTGAAGTTGTAAACTGTAATTGTGAGTCTCTGTGTAGAATTTTATTTTTATATATATATATATATATATATATATATATATATATATATACATATATACTATATATACATACATAAATATACATATACATGCAAGTATATGTGTGTGTGTGTGCATATATATATATATATATATATATATATATAAATAATATATATATATATATATATATATATATATATATATATATATATTATATAGATGTAGATTTACTAGCTCTGCAAATTAGCAGCCAATTGTGCATCTACTGAGGTGGTATATCTTGCCATTTGCAATCCATGTGTAGCTTTCTATGTTGGGAAGATAAATGTTTGTATGATATTCATAAAGAAAACAAAAACAATGCACTTTACAAACTTATGATATCATGCCTTGAATTCAAGATGTTTTACTCCTCAGTGCTGGGAAAAGTGCAATCAAATCCTAGGGGTTCCTTGGGAAACAATGATAGAGACTTGAATTAATAAAAGTACTTATAAGAGGAATAACAAAAGGACAGATTTACTAGCTCTGCAAATTAACACCTTGGAGACATCTAAAAAAATATTTGTTGTTGTTTCTCCATGATGAGAACGTTGAATTAGCATATACAGGAGCCATTTTGGAGCCCATAGCAACACCTTGTTGTTTGTTGTTGAAAATGTTGTTAAACATAAAAAATAAAAGTAGAATTACCATGAATGCTTTAAATAAAATTCAGTACTTTAGACTATTGGATTAAGAATATGATCAATGTATTCCGAAATATATATTTTGTCTTAGTTCATTTAAAGGATACTACATGTCTAAATGGAAGATCCACTTCACTTTTGTGAATTTTAGGTATCCCAAACAATTTTCCTATACAGGGATATTTCTACATACATGAATTTATTTCCTGCAATGTAATAAAACCTTGTTCTAGTAAATATAATAAATGAAGATCAATATTTTTAAACTTGTTACAATTTGTTTTCCAATATACTTTTATAACAATTGTCATTCTTTAAAGATTCCTCCATTTTATAAACATTTGTATCTTGCTCCATGATAAACAAACCTGTTCCTTTGCTTTTGCAACTCTGATGTCTTGTTTATTACTAATTTCATATAAAGCTTTACATTCAGCTTCTGATAAATTAAACTATTTATGTTCATTTCTTTGTTTAAACAAATGTCTGAAATCTTTGTCGCAAGTCTTAACAAAAGAATCTAAAGTACCATTTTTTCTTTTTCAAATCATTTGTTTTGAGAATTTCACTTTTAGTAATATCAGTTAATATACATTTTAAATTTAGTTTCCTAAAAAATAAGCAGATACCAATCAGGACATCTACCATGTTTGCTCTTTGAGTGGGAATATAAGGCAAACTTTTTTCAAGACAAAAACAACACTGGTTAGAAAAAATGTCCAAATGTTTGTACATCAATGTCGATTTCTGCCCCAAATTCTCTTGCATCCTCTTCCTTGACCTCTCATAGTCTTGTTTAATCTCCTTATGGTTCCTCTGGTTGGTGATAAAAAATCATTGATACTTGTTAGGTTATTAGTAACATTACTGTGAATAACTAATTTGTCCATTGTAGTAGCATTCATTGGAGCTCCACCATTTTTGGGTGAACTATTCCCTGCTGAACTTGTGCTACCACTATTGCCATTATTGTAACCATATGATCGACACCATATGGAAACCTAAACTAAGGGTTGTAGGCAAGGCCACCTACATCCCCCCACATCCCCCGCTCTTTAACTATACCAACTTTTACCTATTCAAAGTCTTATAACTCATATAATATAGACCCAGAAAAATCATCCAAGGCAAACATAGTGCTATGTAAACCAGTTTCAGAATGCTAAGAATAGGAAGTTACAGAACAGCATTCTCTTTTCCTCGAAAGATTTTTGTGGGTTTCTGTGGCTTTTTGTATTGTGTGATTGTTTGTACTTTAGTGTTATAGATGTTGGAATTTAAGTGTATGTGTTTTTTCATGTTTAGATGTTTTTTTCATCTTCCGATAATGTGATATAAACACATTTCAGTGCTATGTTCCTTTAACTCAGTACCAGTTTCATTACATTCTCTTCCATTTTTCAAAATATATACTGTATTGTTTTTATATTGTTGATGGTCTCTTATTAATTTCTTTTTCTTTCTAAAGTTGACACATCCTTGATAATTTTGCAGCAATGCTGTCAGATAAATATTTGATTGCATTGAAAAAAGGATGCTGTATTATTGTGCTGTTAAGTGTTCTGATTTCCTTGTTTAAACTTTCTGTATGAGAATGATTGTGTTCAGTCAGCACTTTTAAAACCTATATACCCACTTTGGTATAGATTTTAACCAAATCTGTGTAAACTTAGCCATTTTGACTTATCCCATTGTGAAAGTTATACACATGAAAACCAACGGAATTATGTTACTCTGAATGCAGCAAGCAATATAAAAAATTATCATATTCAACATTTTTCTAAGTTAATAAGAGTCTTTGCAACTTATAAATCAAGGACTTACAGTTTCCCTAGATGCACCAGACATTGAAGAAGAAGTGATGTTTTTGTAACTAACAGGTTCAGTTTTGGTAAACAGATTCATACCTTTTTCAGAAAGAACTTGTTCCAAAAATCCATCTGAAACAGAAGCACCAACCAAGGTATCCTCAGAATCATTGGAAATGTTTGCTCTCTTTACAGCCTGTTTAGAATACTGAACCAGTTGTTCACATTCTCTTAACAATTGTGCTTTACTAATGATATCTGATAAAGTTTGAATAGTAGAGATTTAAAACACTTTGGCTATCACCACCATACTCAGCTTGATTGCATTCACCCATTGATCAAACAGACATAAAAGACAAATGAACCAAAGCTTCTCAATCTCAATGAGAAAGAACAAGCCAACTAAATGAAGTTTAGCACTTTCATTCTATTTTTAATATTAGAACTTCATCAGAAAAAATGAAGTCAAAAAGCTTCTACTACCTACTGCCTATATAAATGTATTATAACCAGTCATTTCTTACTAACAATTATGACATCATTATCTAACTTGAGTAGTTTAAAACATATTTAGTATTTAAGTTATTGTTCAACCCTTGAAATACATCAGCTGAAAGTCTTAAAAATTGTGGTACTTGTTCAAGGACTAAAAAGTTGAACATTTTAAAATCAAAACAGGAGAAACTGTGTTTATACTATATATATATATATATATATATATATATATATATCCATTTTGCACATGAGGGTCAGGGTGTCACTTCACCAATAACAATCATCTCGAGCCAATATATATATGTATATATATATATATGTATATATATATATATATATATATATATATATATATATATATATATATATATAAGCTTCTTTTTATTCACTTAGAGTGGCATTGTTCTGTATTATTGCTAACTTTCAAAATCCCTTTATAGAGTGCCATTAACTTTATTTATTTTTTTATTTGCAGTTTGTTTTATTTGCAGTTTGTTTTCCAGGATAGTCCATTGAGCTAAAAGGAGCCCATTTTCAATGAAGTCCTGGGGAGAAAAGCTTCAGAGAAATACAAGTACATAGTACAAATAAAAGCACAAATCCATAATATACATTTCAATTAAAATTTAAATACATATTTCGAATAGTACAAATCCATATCACACAATTCAAATAAATGTTACATAATACAGAAATAAAAAAAGAGATTTTCATTAGCAAAATGACATCATATATGTATATATATATATATATATATATATATATATATATATATATATATATATAAGCTTCTTTTTATTCACTTAGAGTGGCATTGTTCTGTATTATTGCTAACTTTCAAAATCCCTTTATAGAGTGCCATTAACTTTATTTATTTTTTTATTTGCAGTTTGTTTTATTTGCAGTTTGTTTTCCAGGATAGTCCATTGAGCTAAAAGGAGCCCATTTTCAATGAAGTCCTGGGGAGAAAAGCTTCAGAGAAATACAAGTACATAGTACAAATAAAAGCACAAATCCATAATATACATTTCAATTAAAATTTAAATACATATTTCGAATAGTACAAATCCATATCACACAATTCAAATAAATGTTACATAATACAGAAATAAAAAAAGAGATTTTCATTAGCAAAATGACATCATATATGTATATATATATATATATATATATATATATATATATATATATATATATATATATATTTTATTCACTTAGAGTGGCATTGTTCTGTATTATTGCTAACTTTCAAAATCCCTTTATAGAGTGCCATTAACTTTATTTATTTTTTTATTTGCAGTTTGTTTTATTTGCAGTTTGTTTTCCAGGATAGTCCATTGAGCTAAAAGGAGCCCATTTTCAATGAAGTCCTGGGGAGAAAAGCTTCAGAGAAATACAAGTACATAGTACAAATAAAAGCACAAATCCATAATATACATTTCAATTAAAATTTAAATACATATTTCGAATAGTACAAATCCATATCACACAATTCAAATAAATGTTACATAATACAGAAATAAAAAAAGAGATTTTCATTAGCAAAATGACATCAGGGTAATTCAATAAGTAGTAATTTTTTTTTTTTTTTTTTAGGCAATTACAATGAGGTAATTTTTTTAGTTGTTGGTCGAATATGTCCCAAGGGATGTAGACCTTTAGGAGGTAGTGACAAACAACAAATAAGTTTGGAAAGTTAGGAAGAAAGTGTGGTCAGAATTAGGTTGGATGAGAGCAAGAGCATTTCCATTGTGAAATAAGGTGTGAGTGCAGTGAGGTTTTAAACAAGGAAAGACTGCTGCTGGTGGTGCGGATGGGAGAAGGGTGAGAGTTCCAGAGGCGTGCAAGAGAGAAGAACATCAAGTGATTCCCAGCAGGACGTGTTGGTTTATGCAATTTAATTAGGTTTTGGTTTTCTCCAGTCCTATGTTTTAGTTTGTGTTTATCATGTTTTAAACAAGCTACAAAAACTGATTAAATTATCTATTTTTTAGAATTTTGGAAAGAGTTAGCTATAGGCTTATCCGTATTTGTTCTCGTTTACTTTCACTGGTATGAGATTTACTGGCTTTCTCGGTTTAGCTTCTTTCTGATCATAGTAAAAGAGCTGTGAATAACCAATGACCACTGGGGCATAAATACATTTATGGAAACAGTGGGAGGGAAAGAAAACAGTTCTTAATGACAGTACACAGTGAAAAGTAGCCGTGCATTGTGAGAAATTTATTACAGCAAGCAGAAAACAGAAATATACTGCATCACAGACATGATGTAATACCTTTTACTGGACCAACATAGGTAATGCAGTTACTCAAGTTTTCAAGCTGGTATGAGCCCTTTGTCAGAAGTTATTAGGTTACTGATGTTCGAAAGCTCAAGCAATTGCATAACCTGTGTTGGACGAATAAAAGGTATTACACATCATGTCTGTGTTCCAGTGAGTTTGTGTATTCTGCTACTGGACCAACACACCATTTCTTTATTTTTTTTTATTACAGCAGGAATTGATTAGCATACCAATTAAAATGAACAAAAGACTGCCACTAACACACTAGTTGTTAGTTTAAAAAGTAAAACATTTGTAACTGAGTACTAGTTTGTATATATTATTTTCATATTATATGTAAAAGTCTTTTTATAGGTTCATAGGCAGGTAATAGGTTATCTGCCCGAAGGCATTTATAAGCCTAGCCAGAATGTGTTGGCTTTCGCCAGCCCCTTAGATTATTTCCCTGTGCCTCTGTCCAGCAGAGCCATTGAAGTGATCCCCGGGATAAACTTTCTGTTTTCCATCCACTTGTCAAGGTCTCTCTTGAAAAGGGTTAGCGAGAAGCTCTGCCTAATGTAGATTGGAATCTTGTTCCAGAGCATGGGAAGTCTCTGGGACAAGAATCTATCTCTCCAGCATGTCCTATTTATTGTTGTGGTGAGGTTTAGATCCCTAGAGCGTTTGGTTCGAGAGGATATGGTTTTCTTTAGGTAGAGCATGTCCTTCAATTCTTGGTTGGACATGGCCTTGTTTGTCAGGCAGAGATCATCTCTCAGTAGGCAGTATGCAACCGAGTACAGCTGGAGTTTCTTCAGTCGAGCTGCATAGGGCATTTGTTTGAGGCCAGTGATCCTCTTGGTGAGGTACTTCTGTGGTCTTTCCAACTGTTGCAGGTGTCTTGCAAGGTACATCCCAAATGGGGTGTTGCACTCTAGGATGGGTCTGATGAGTGATGCACAGAGGGGCACAATGACCTCTTCTGATCTGGATGCAAACCCTTTTGTGATTAGGTGGGCCACATAGAAGGATTTTCTAACCACTTTGGCAATGTGATTATCAAAGGAGAGGTTACTATTTACTTGGATCCCCAGATCCCTTATTACGTCTTCCATATTTAGGGGGCTACCACCTATGTGGTAGTTTGTGGGTACTTTGTTTTTTCCAAATGGGATGACTATGCACGTTTTGGCATTTAGCTTGAGGCCATGGTTTTGACACCAGGTATCTGTCTCAGTGAGACCCTTTTGGAGGATGCCTGTGTCAGCCGGAGAGTCAGTTATAGCCCCTAGTTTGCAGTTGTCAGCAAACTTGGTCAGCCATAGTCCTCCTGTGCTTCCTGTACCTCTGAGAAGTATATGCTGAACAGGAGGGGTCCTAGGACTGAGCCCTGGGGAATGCCACTTGTAACTGATTTAGAGTCAGACGTAGCTCCTGCTACTCTTACCATGTGGGTTCTGTCCATGAGCCAGTTGGCAACCCATCTCATGATGTAGGGGTGTATGTTCAGGCTAGTGAGCTTGTCTATAATACCTGAATGGGGAATGGTGTTGAAGGCCTTTGCGAGGTCTAGGTAGGCTGTGTGGATCACCTTTCCCTAGTCTATAGCCTTGGTAACTGTCTCAAAGAAGTCCACCAGGTTTAGGAGGCATGATCTGCCCTTAACAAAGCTGAACTGGGTAGGGTCCAGTGTTTGGGGGTTCCCAATGTCTCTGTTAATGAGATCCATGATGATGTGCTCCATAGCCTTGCAGACCAAGCTAGTCAGGCTTATAGGGCAATAGTTCCTGGGGTCTGTTGTGGCTCCTCCTTTGTGGAGTGGAATAACTGTTGCTGTATGCCACTCTATGGGCACGTAGCCTGTGGAGAGGCTGAGTTTGAACAGTGTATTTAGGTGAGGGGTTAGTTCATCTTGGAGCTTGTGTAGGATGCAGCAAGGGACACCAATCTGGTCCCATTGATGCTGTGTTTTTGGCTTTGGAGAGGGCTGTTTTAACCTGAGTGTCTGTGATTTCAGGAGCACTACATTCTTTTAGTATGTTTATGGGTCCTTTTGGGGGTGAGAGGGGGGTGAAGTTTGCACTGAACCTGTCTGCAAGGATGTTGGCAATGTCAGTCGGTTCAGTGTATTTTGTGCCATTCTGCACTAACTCTGAGCAGATCTGAGAATTGCCACTTAGATTCTTGACATAGCTAAAGAATGCCTTGTGGTTATCTTTGGAGTCCTTGGCAATTTTTCTTTTGAAGATAGCCTTGGATGGTTTTATGAGGGATCGTAGTTTCTTGCTGATACTGATCAGGGATGTCTTCCCTTTTTGGGATTTTACTCTTTTCTGTACTAGTTTCCTCCTTCTATTGTGTAACTTGTTTATGGCAGGGGTCCACCAGATTAGTTTCCTTTTCTTGGAGGAGTGAATCTTGGTTTTTCTTTGGATACATGATGCATGCATTCTTGTAGGTGCCTGTAGAGTACATTAGTAAAGGATTTTGCAGCTTGGACGGTGTTATCCTTTAGCATGGGGGCTTTGAAACTTTCCACCTTGGTCTTAAGTAATGTGAAGCTTGCTTTTGAAAAGATTTTCACGGTGGTTTCTTTGACTGGGGATGGGGGTGGAATGTGGATATCCAGAGTGATTAGTTTATGGTCAGATCTAACCAGTGAGGGGTTGACCTCGGGTGTGAAACACCAGTCGCCCATGTTGGTGATGACCAGGTCCAATATGTTGCCACCTCTGGTGGGGGTGTTAACCAGTTGATCCAGGGCACTTGAGTTTATAAATTCTAGGAAATGTTGGGCAAGGGAGTTTGTACTTGAGTAGTTCTCCCAGTTAATGTTTGGGTAATTGAAATCACCTAATATCATGCTTCCCAGTGTTTCCAGAAATGCAGAATTGGAGTCCTGGGACATGGTGGGTGATCTGTAGCAAGCTACAATTTGAATTGCAGTTATGTATTATTAACATATTTCTTTTATGTAAAAATAATGTTAAGAACAAATCTGTCATGAATATGGATTTGTACAATATGTGGATATTACTTCAATTTGTATTTCAAAAAGGTACGCTTGCTAAATTCACTCTGAATACATATGCATAAAATACTACTTTATAGTTTTAAGTAAACATGCTTGTACCGAGCATAGACATTACTTTGCTATATTTGAAAGTGTTTTGAAATGTTCTTGGAATGACCCTTGAATGTCTGCAGTCTTCAGTGCAGGTCTGTAGCCTTTCTCTGATTAGTTGATGTACTGTCTAGAAGTAGATTATCCTTTCTAGCCCTCAACTGATTTTCAACTTGAAACACATATAAAGTGTTCTGCATGGCATGCTGATGTTATCTGTAAAGCTAGTGAGATCATTTAAAAATGTAATTTATAAATAATTGAGTGTTATATAGTCATTACAACTTGGACTTCAATCAGTGTGTTTTCTGGAAAACATCTTCATTTGTATACTGTTTATTCTATCTTTCTTGCCTTCCATTTTGTTTGTGTATTTCATAAATATATGTCCCTCATTGATGATGTAATGGTATTAATGAAAGGCACTTACACCTCTGATAGTACAACTTAAATCTATGGCATAACAGGCATAGGAACACCAAAGTTAAAAATAAAAAATAATTAATGGATCCACAATGCCGACCATGTATCATAAAACCAAGTTTCCTTTTATTGATGGTTACTCATGACCCAGACTATCATGTTGACATCAAACCATAAACCACTAGAAGGCTGCCAAGACAGAAAAGGAAGTTGACCTTTCTAGATAAGGAGGAACAAAAAGCATACTGTTTTTTATCACTGCCATTGATAACATATTTGATTTGGTGGAGGGTCATAGTAGGAGGAATGTTGAGTGACAAAATACTCTCTACTTATGCAGCACCTCTCAGTCAGAATCTATAGGAAAAGGACCAGAATCTAGGAAAAACAGGAAAACGCAATCGTACATTGGTCAATAGCTAGCTTAACAGTTTGCTGTCAACGTGCTAGAAGAGTCACTGCATTTTCATATGAAATGCTGACCTAAGTTCAGAAATAAATCTAACTCACCAGCTGGGTCAGGAGGGAGTATAGCACTCGACAGTAGGTCTCTGTCTCTATAAAAAGAAGGAAAGGGGCATTTCTGTAAAAGTCATCATGGAGGAGGAGGCTAGACATCACTCTGTTTGTGGCTGCAGAGTGCATCTAGGACTGATGAATGAGTACACTAGGAGGTAGAATGATGAAAGGATTGATGCATGTCCTATGTCTTGTTTAAAGGTGATGGGAGGACCTTGAGACTCCCTGAAATTACATAACACTAAAATTGCAGTCTCTTCTTTTTGTTGCTGCCACCCTCAATAATTTTATCAGCTGGTGAAGAAGGCCAGTTTGTTAGTGTTGTTTACACCAGTGTACACCCCACCAATCCCAAAGATGTTGGGTGTCAGGGAAGAGGAAATGACACCAAGTGACAGCTGATGATCACTAAAGTTGTTTAGCAGGAAGGATATAGCAAGATGTACACCGTGTAGTACACTGTGTACAATTTTTGGAATATTTATTTTGTCCGATGAGATGCTTTAGAATTTAAGTTTAAAAAATTATAGAATAATGACTATGTTTTTATTTTATTGTTATAAATTGTATTGAATTGTCTTTTATTTTATTTTCTGGATGTCAGACTGATAAACTGATATCTGCTTAAGCCAGTCTTTCCAGATTTACATTTCAGTATTGAAAAGGTATGTTGTCAGCTTCCAAGATGGTTGCACACTGATCAACAGGTTGATTACAGCTCTTCTACTGTGAAAACAAAACAGTTAAAGCTATTCATTTGGGGAAATTTCAATTAAGGCTAGCAATAACACTGCCTGAATGCCAGTAAATTTGGAGAAAGCAAGAGGAAATCAACCAGAAAAGTAGGCTAAAAAGCTCTGGCTGAGAAGAATCTTGCAGCTGTTTAGCAAAAAGTTGTTCAAGTTTCAGCCTTAATACATGAGATGGATTCCAATAGTTTAGAGGAAAAATAAATCAAATGTAGTCAGATGTGTTTAAAATAAGTAAAACAATGAATTAATATAAAAAGGCAAAAAAGGCTGGAAAAAAATAGAAGAAACTTTAATTAGCTATTCAAATGAACTAATAAAACTGCAAAATATTGCAGGTTAAAAATTAAAAAAAAAAGCCTGGCTGAACATGGGACTTGTCAGAAAGAGTTGTTTCAAAAAAATAACAACATTAGAAGACAAAACATACAGAGAAACCACAGAGAAATTAGAAAGAACAGACCATATTCATTTTATGAAAGTGGAAATAAGCAATTGGACTGGTGTTCCACAAAAAGATTTGTTAATTGTGAGGAAACATTGTGTGAAAGCTACAAATTTTACAAATTAGAGAACAGCCAAGACCTTTATTAGTAATAATGCAATACAATCATACCAGAAGAAAGAGTTGGTCTTGACAATATTGTGGTATAAGTGAAAAGTATTAAAAAATGGGGATAGGAGAGTGTTGGTGGAACATTATTATTCAATGTAAACCAGGCAGTTTGTCACAGCAATCAAGGAATGTCAAAATGCATGTGTGAGATTCAATCTGCTGCATCTAGCTTTATTCAGGATATCTTTTTTCTGGAGGATCAAAGGCATTTTTGAATGCAGAACTAGCTTAGGAAGAAATAAAAATAGTTCATCTGAAAATGGAGAGCTAGCAAGCAGAAGGGGAGTTTACTTCTCATTCTTTTGACTGTAACAAAGCCCAGATAGAGACTTTGTCAGTGCAATATTTCCATTGTTCCAAAAATTTGCTTGAGTGACAAAAAAAAAAAACATGACTGCTGTTTGGCGACGGAGAGGATCAACAAGGAAATAAGAAGTATTGTTAACATAGTGAATAAATGAGAAACTATAAAGCAACAATCATATTAAATATAGTAATAGATATATAAAATGTGGCTTTGCAAGAAGTGGCTGAAAAAAGACCAGAATGGTGTTAAACTGGTGGGTGGACTGTAAAACATATATCCACTTTATGTCATTAGCATTTAATGGACATTGAATGAACAGAAGAAGTACCTGTAAGTAAAATAAGTAAAACAGTTCTTGTTGTTTCTAATATTTGTATAAAAAATTATGATGTAAATTGTGTGTTATATTCTAAATAAGTCCTGTACAGTCATGGATATTTTAAATATACGGTGGGGTTATCTTATCAGTGACTGTTGTATATATTAGAGTGCAGCAAGAAAGTACTTTTTATTAGTTGTAAGCTATCCAGACTTTACACTGTAACAAGATAAGAAAGGTTAGACAGAAACAAGTTAAACTTAATATAATGCTGTGCTCTTGGGCTGCTGGGGCAGAGGATGTAAACATGCGTTAATCAGAGTATACATAGAACTAAGATAATAATTTCCTCCATTTCTAGATAAGTATATATCTAGAATGCTGTCCTTGAGTTTAAAACTGTAAATGTTTTCAAAGCAAATAGGCTTGAAAATAAGATACCATAATGAAAGGCTCTTTCTTGTAATTGTAAAGTCATTAGCTATTTTTTCAATTAGCAAAGGCTTTCAATAGGAGACAAGAAGTCTACAGATGCACACAATTAATCATGAAAGGGCTAGCAGCGTGTTCCGAGTGAAATTTGCAAACAAAATTTTGATGCATCTGCAAAGTAAATTATTACTTTTCTTACAGACCAGAAGTCTGCAAGTACAAGCAATTAAACATGAAAAGTCAGAACGCTGTCTGCTGAGTGAAGTTATCCCAAAACCTTTTCAGTCTCTAGTTTGTAAAGTTACCATGCATATGCAAGCCTGCGCAGCACCATTAAATAAATTAAGTTTTAAACTGTGTGAAGTGAATAAGTTATACAAGGTGCTGCCTCCCCAACAGCCTTAGTACTTTAATTTATTTAATATAACAATACATTATTTTGTTTGTTTATTTAAAGGTAGCCAGTGCACTTTTTTCTTAGGGCTAAAAGTGAATGTTTATTGAAAGCACGTAAGTTGTTTTCCACATCTGGGAAAGGAGTAGGCATAAGAAAAGAACAGCTAGCAATTAATGTAAGTGAGAACACTTGCTGCAACATGTACTTTAGCATTGGTAACCTTAATTTGGATTAGATAATACCTATGGGGTAAACATTAATTTGCATCTGAAAGACTAAACATTTTTGAAAATATACATAGTTTTGTGTGCTTCTTCTCATTTAAAAGGGGGTGGTGGTTCTGGGAATGTATTTTGCCTTTTGATTGAGTATTTTCATTGTTGGGAAAAAAATCCTGCAAATGTGACATAGATTCAAATGGAGATGAGAAGAAGCAACTATGTAACAGATCACCCTGTCAAACATTAATGACTGCATGTAAGCTAAGTGTTGAAAATATGCATTCAAAAGAGCTGCCATGTATAATAGGTGGGAGTAATAGCTTTCTGTCAAAATGAGTATTCTGTCCATATTATTATGAAATGTAAATGCCTTACAGTTATACACAAAATAATGAAATATATTTAAAATGCAGGGTGCAAATAGCAAGGTTGTAGAAGACACACATTTGAACAGAATAAACATGTAAAATTCAAAAATAAAGTATTTCAGGATAGATATCTAATAAAATATCAAGGTCAAAGGAAAAGATGAGCAATAATATTGAATGCAAGAAGGGTTGCAATAGTGTTAAAAAAGGGAAAAAAGACAATAATGGTAAATGTGTGGTAGTAAAACGTCATTGACAAGGAAAGGGGGGTTATATTAGCATGTATTTATATTCTACCAAAGACCACTATTGTATAGCTTAAGAAAATTTTGGGATAAATAATTAGCTTTCAACAAGGAATATTATTTATTAGCAATGAATGTAAATAAGGACTTAGGAGGAAAATACAAAAAATAGGGTACATTTCTGAAGAAACATATGAAAATATTTGGAACAGAAGCTGTGGATTTAGAAGTAGGAACTCTTACATAATTGACATCATTTACATATTATTCCCCAAGGTACAATAACTGGGCAAGATTGGATATAAATTATATTTCGCAGGAACATGTGTGTTTAAATGAAAGCTTTGTCACACATCCAGTAAGTATTTCAGACCATGGACCAATAAAAAATCTATGATAAAGAAGCAGGGCAATGGAGTAAGAAAATGAGTCACTGGAACTTTCCCACTTACCTCTTAAAAAGAGAGACTTTATAGAATGGGTAGTGGAAATTATTCAAGAGTTATTAGGGAATATATTTTCAGAAGGAATAGCTATTGAGTGGTATAAAATGAAAATGGAGTTTAAAAGGGAGTAAAATAAAAGAGAAAGATAAATAGAAAAGACGATATGGGATTATTAATAGGGGTTGATAAAGGATAAAGTATTGCAAAACAGGGGGATCTCATAGAGCAAGAAGAGTGCTAAAGGGAAAATAAGGGAGTTTTTAGATAATATACATGCAATTAGAAAGGCTGCTGCTAGGCAGCTATTTCTGATAATTAATTCTAGAGCATTTTAACGCAACAACATCGGTAGCAGAAAGTAGAAAGGGTTGTCAGCCAACCTCGAAAAATAACTGGAGATCATATACAGGTATTAAAGATATTTCAGAAATTCTATCAAGCAGAAAAATGAATAAACCAAGAAGATGCACAAATGGAAATATTTATGGAAGACTTAATTATGCCAAGGTTAGAGGATAATGAGGCTCAACAATTAATAGTTAAGATAGAAAACTCTGAGAAAAATGGTGATGTATAGTCAATCAACATGGAAGTCTCCAGGTTCAGATGGTATTCCTATGGTCCTTTGGATGTTATGAGGGAAAAGTGATAACAAATCTGGAAGGTTTTGTTTAATAGTATTTTAAAAGAGCAGAAATCAGTAGCATTTTTGAAGAAAGCTATTGTGACTGTATTACCAAAAGATGGCAAAGACCATTTTGACACAGCTTCATAGAGATTTGTTTAAATTTTAAACCATAAATATAAAGTATTTATGTCTATGTTAGCTAAGAGAATAACAAGTATGTTGTCAAATGTAATAGCTATGAGTCAGTATGGTTTTGTGGAGGGGAGGCAAACATTTGACAACACTAATAGAACAATGATGCTCCAGAAGGAAGCAGAATGTAAAAATGTTGCTGTTGTTGGTCGGTCATTATCTAGAGAAAGCATTCAACATAGTCAGTTGGGATTTTATGAATAGGGCGATTGAAATATTTGCATTCCCTAATAAAATAATGGGGTTAACTTGGAAAACATATAAAGGGTCAGAGATAAGAATTAAGATGAAGAGGTTCCTCTTTGGCAAGCTGTGTTTGAACAGAGGAGTCAGGCATGGAGTGTCCTCCTCCTCCTTTGTTATTTCCTTTATACTTAGAGCCATTGGCAATTCACAAATTCAAATATATAACTGGTATGGTAATCAAGAAAAGTTATCGTTATTTGCAGATGATATTATTTTGTATTTCATAAATTCAAAAAGGATACTTCCGTGTTGTGGAACATTTTGAGACATTTTTAAGTCTTTTTGGGATAGAAAATTAATGGAGTTAAAACAAAAGTTTAGCAGGAAACTGTTGAAGCTACACTCCAACCCAATGTGCAAAAATGGGAAAAGTGATAATAGACGGATGGATATGATGAAGTACTTCGATGTATGGTTACAAGGATATGCAGGAAAAGACCAAATAAACAAATAATACAAAAACTGAAAAACTGGAAGCTCTTTATTATGGATATGAATAATAAGATATAATGTGTTTAGTCCCTTTAGATTTATATATCACTCAGACATATTTTGTTTCAATCAGAGGAGAAGTTGTGAACAGTTTGTTTGTGTCTTTTCGGCTTTTCCCGGTTAGGGGTCGCCACAGCGGAACTCCAGTCCGCTAATGATTGGTAGTTGATTTTTACGTGCCGAGTTACCAGCCCTGATGCACAACCTTCAACGAAGGTACGCCCATTCATGCATGTCTCCACGCAAAAGACGCTCTAGCTGAGAATCGAACCGGACAGCATCTTACTGTGAGGCAACAATGCTACCGCAGCACCACCACAGAAGTTGTGAACAGTAATTAATAAAAAAGTTGAAGGAATTTGTTTGGGACATGAAGAGGGCAAGAGTTACATGGCATAAGGTGACACCCCCCAAAGAACAATGTGGTTTAGGATTACCTGATTTGAATGGATATTTTAGAGCTACGCAGCTAAGGCTCATATACATAACACAATTAGAAACTATAAATCAAAATGGAAAGGGACAATGATGAAAGAGGGAGAAATTTAAAAAAGAAAAGGAGAATAATTAATAACCATATAGAATATCATTCATAACGTAGCAGAAAGTTTTCTAAGAAGTAAGCCAACATAGGAATGGAGAAAGGAGATTTTACCAATAGAGATGAGTAGAAGCTGGGATATGGAAAATAGGAAAGAAGGGGAAGGAAATTACTGGAGAAAACTGGAAAAGAAACCAAGGCATTGGAAGCTAATAACTAGAGAGGGAAAGGTAATAGAGTAGGATGAGGCCGAGCAGAAATTTGAACTGCAGGTTAAAGACTGCCTTTCCTTCTAGGGATTGATATCAGAGTATAGGCAAAGAGAAATGACTAGGGGACCCCTAAATGTAAGACCAGCTCTGGTAGAATTTTTTTTAGTTAAGTCTAGAACCAAAACTGTTATAAAAATGGATGATTAGTAAAAGATATTGCATGATAAATATAAGAATCAATCAGAGGATGTTAGAAAAGATTGGGAAGGAGACTGGAAAGGCATTTTACAAAGAAACAGTAGGAGGACATCTATATGGCTTCCAAGTATGCAACAAAGACCAGACGGATTAGGATTACTCCAAGCAAACCTCAGAGAATTTTTCCTCAGGTAGATAGCAAACAATGAAAGTTTGCTGGGAAAGAGAGAGGTAACTGGGAATATGTGCAGATGTTTAAAATTCCCTACAGAGTACTATGTCAGAAATGAAGCGGGGTGGGGAGCAAATGGCTGTAACTAAGGAAGTGATTTTTTTTTAACTTGGGACACAGGATCTGAACTACCTAGACATAGTAAGGCCTTGCTAAGTTTAATGTCATTGGCTTAAAAAAAAAGCAAAAATGGAAATCCAAATCTAAACCAACTTTAATCAAAGTTCTGAATAATGCAAAAGAAATAAAAGAACTGGAGGTAGGATCTTTAGAAATGGGAAGGAGTACATTGCATAAAAATAAATGGGATTTGTGTGTGTGTGTGTGTGTGTGTGTGTGTGTGTGTGTGTGTGTGTGTGTGTGTGTGTGTGTGTGTGCGCTGCTTGTATTAGCATTGGTTATAATATTCTGGAGGAGGAAGAGGAGTGCTTAAGGGAAGTGAACAATTTGTGTAATACTGGAGTGAATGATAATTGTTACAAAGAAAGAAAGAAAGAAAGAAAGAAAGAAAGAAGACATGTATAATGTATAAACATGAAAAACTGTTAATGTGGCTTCTTTTCTATTAATGTGTGTTTGTGTGTGTGTGTGTGTGTGTGTGTGTGTGTGTGTGTGTGTGTGTGTGTGTGTGTGTGTGTATGTGTGTCTATGTCTTAAATCATAATCTAATGAAGGTGCAAACAATAAATAACATTTATGCTGTCCAGAAACATGCAAAGTCTATGGTGCGGTGGGGACCATACCTGAGAAATGGCTGCACTCTAAAGTTGATTTACAATTAGTCGATTTTAAAAAAATCTTGGCTATGCCCCTGTTTAGAATGATTAACACATAATAGCTAGAGAGATAGAAAGACATATTTTGTATACAGTTACAATCTGTTCGAGTATATGTGCTTGGTACCTGGGTTGTGGCTGAAATAGTCAAAGGACCAACCCACCTACCTGGTCAACAAAGATAAGTAAATAAATAAATAATAAAATAAATAAGCACTTCATGTAACTCTGGTTAGTTTTCTTAATCTCTCATTAACTTAACCAGGCATGATGGAAACTCAATTATACAATGACCCTCCATTAATATTCCAAAACGTGCACGTTGACTGGCCAGCATGCCCGTTGTAAATCCCACAATATACCAACAGAAAAAGGTCCGGTCACCTGGACTTTTTCCATTGGTATAAAGTGCTCAAAACATTTTTTTTAACAAAATAAAAAAAAAAAAAAAAACGGAGCAATGGAGTCTTTCTTTTTTCCATTGCTTCCATTTCAAAGCATTGATGTACTGGGTATGTAAGGGATGCAAGTCCCATATGCATGCTCAGTACATCAAAACAAGGAAGCAGTGTACCACAACCAGCAGAAGAACAGTAATGCGCCATTATGCAAAGACATTATTTAAGAAAAGCAAGTATTTTTTTCTTAAATAATGTCATTGTATAATAGCAATAACCGACTTCGTGCTTGTGGTATATTGAAATTCACCCACGGTTGGCTTTATTTAATCACTCGGGCAATTAAACCACACCAACCATGGGTAAACTTCAATATACCACACCACATAGTCAGTTATTGCTTAAATAACTAAAACAAGGACAACAGATGAAAATTAGAATGCTAAGAAACATTAAAAATTGGTTTACCTTTGAAATCTTGAAAATCAAGTTGTCAATCGGCCCATTGGGCGAACCGAAATTCTGAATCCTGGATGTTGAATGATACGGAAGTTCAAAACTCAGCAAATTGAGCAACAGATTCTCTGAGTTTCGAACACCAATGTCGAAAACACTATGTAATGCAGGGGGGCAAGCCCCCCTGCACCCCCCATCCCCCCTACTTTAATAGTCTAACTCCAAGATCGCATTACAGTGGGGAAAGGGTCCATTTCTCCATCCCCACTATAGCGCAATCTGCACCCAAAATGCCGAATCGGCAATGAACGAATATCATTGTGCATTTGCTCATTGCACATTCAATGCATTTTTTTCATCTATACGAAAACTGGAAAACATCTTTTCGCACAATCCAGTTTCACATATGTGCACTACGCACATATAAAGGTAAACCTAAAAATCATATATGATTAAACATTAACGTTAGCAAAGCAATAGAGGAAAAACACATACTTCATATACCTCATGTAATGTGTTCTTTTCACCAATTAATTACTTTCTTCTAAGTCACATCGACGAAAAATTGATGCAGTATATAGAACACGCTTGTCACCTCAATCAGTATAATTTAGATGGGCAGGTAGAAGGCATTATATCACTTTGGTGGCTAAACAAAGAATACAAGTATAACTCCTCAATTGTCTGGAGGCAGGGGAAACACACTGAAAAATCCTAACCACACTTTAGATAGCTGCATAAAAGCCAGAGTTTTCCAAAAACAGCATTTCTGGAAGACTGAAGCCAGGAAGAACAAGAACCTGTATAGTTTCAAACAGGGCAATTACATGCGCCATCATAAATCAGAGATTATTTTCGGGTGTTCATGTGCTACAATAGAGCACAATAAGGTAAAATGTTTTCTAGTAGAACATGCAAACAGCACATAGAATTAAATTCTCAACTTTAACGTTTATTGCTAGTGCCTTAACCACCAAGTTACATTGACTTCTATTTCGAGTTTGTCTGCTCTTCAGTCCTGAAGGTTCAAAATAAAATAAGATACTCTGGGTGCACATTGAATAAGGATTCACATTACTAATGCAGAGAGAAAACACCAGTCCCTACTATTCTGTCATTTCATCAGTGCAAGATGCCTGCTGGACTACCTTCTACTAAAGAAGAAAAGCTCAGGTCCAGTCCCACATTTCTAACACAATAGGCTAAATAATTATACATCCACCAACATCAAAAATACAGCTTGCAAAAGTGAAGGCTAAACAGAGAGGGAAAGAAATGAAGAAACATTAATCATAGGGCAAGAAATCTCTGAGTAAAGTTATGTAGCGTCATACAATGTGTGTGTGTGTGTGTGTGTGTGTGTGTGTGTGTGTGTGTGTGTGTGTGTGTGTGTGTGTGTGTGTGTGTGTGTGTGTGTGTGTGTGTGTGTGTGTGTGTGTGTGTGCGTGTGTGTGCGCATATGTGTGTGTGTGTGTGTGTGTGTGTGTGTGTGTGTGTGTGTGTGTGTGTGTGTGTGTGTGTGTGTGTGTGTGTGTGTGTGTGTGTGTGTGTGTTGTGTGTGTATGTGTGTATTAGTGTGTGTGTGTGTGTGTGTGTGTGTGTGTGTGTGTGTGTGTGTGTGTGTGTGTGTGTGTGTGTGTTTGTGTGTGTGTGTGCAAGCACGCATGTGTGTATGTATGAATGGAGCAAAGGTGGGGATATGGGGAAAACAGCTAAATAAAATAACATAGATACATACATTTTTCCTGCTCCATCGTCCTAGAAAAGCACCACACTTCTTCCAGAATTAAACTGCTTTCTGTAAAAGGATCGCACAGCATCTATCTGATGGCAACTAATAAAAATTAGCTTGTGGGCTACAATGCCTTGCATCTGTGTGATTGAGTCCATACCAAACCACCAGATGCAGGAGAAAATCGGTTACATATCTGCGTTTTTCTATGTCTGATAGGAACTGAGTGTTTGGAATGTTATATTAAAAAAAAAACAGCAAGAAGGCCTGATTGAGGCCTTGGCCTCCTCTGTTGCTATGCAACCAGCACAATCAAAATAGCTTATTTTTCAATGAGGAACAAAGATGTCTAATACATTAGGCAGGAGGCATACACCATACTCCTTTTGTTGTAATAATGGAATCATAGCTCTTGAAATTTAAGACTGAATATAACTCAGGAATAATGAAAAAATCCATGGGGTGGGAGGAGAGAGGGTAATCTTTCCTTAAAATGAAGCAAACTATAATAAGGTAAAAAAAACACTGTGCTGTTTGTTAGGATTTTGTTTCACTTGGAGTACAATATCTAAGCAAGAACTGCTGAAGTGGTCTGAATCTTAGATCACGTCTGTATTTTATTTTTTAGGCTTTAATTTTTTTTACACCGAGACAAGCACACACACACACACACACACACACACACACACACACACACACACACACACACACACACACACACACACACGCACACAATCTGTCAGGTGACACCAGCAATCACTCAAATACATCACATCTGCTAACAGCAGCTTTCGACCAAACTCTGTTAATTAACACTTCCTTTATTCTTTATAATGCTTTCTTATTATATTTACTCAAATTTTCATGACTGACATTACAGTCTCTGGTGCCAAACCAGAAGGTATTCTGTTATAAGAATTGACCACTCTTTCAGCAAAATATACTTTCTCTTATTCTTATCCTATTGTCTTCATCTTATGATGTTTGATTCTATAACTAATATTCATTTTAAAGATAGTAGAGTGTTATAATTTTAATGTTCCTTACAAATAAACATCAGTATTCATGCTGTCCATTCTCATTTCTTATGAGTATAGCGTGAACCCTCTTAGCCTCTCCTTAAGTTTCTGGAAGGGACTTTGCACCATTTCTGCACTGTCAGTTTTGTTTTATCATATACTACCTGAAATGAAAATTATTCAAGACATCCACAACTTCTTTTTAATGAAATAATACTTGTATTCCTCTAAAGTCACACCTTTCAGCTTCACATGATGTATTTTAGTGAGATATCTGATTCTTAAACATATTCCAAGCGCAATGTTTACCTTACTGAAATAGCCTATATACTATGACTGTTTCACTTTCACAGTATACATACTGATGCCTTCGAGTTTTGCTCACTCCATTAGCACTTACAGGGCAGTCATTGCTAAATTTACGTGTCCTCTTCCAAGATTATTAGTGTAAATCCTGGTACGTGCATTCTTGCACCAGGTACAACACATGTGCTTTAGCTACTGTGTAACTATTGATGTAAACCATGATAATGCACACTCACTCCCTTGTCTTATCTTCCAGGGTTCCCTTCCAAATGCCTCCACCATGCTGCCCTGCTAACTATCACCATGCATAGGCTTTCATCACCTTCAGACAACTAGACATGGCAGCTCCAAGCACTTATTTCTGTACTTTGACCATCGACATTCACCCCCATTACTATTTCCCTCATGACTGTAGTATGACCCTAGAAAACATAATGCATGAGCCTGCGATCGTTTTGCACATTTCACCTTATGTGCATGCCCGAATCCTCCAAAGAGTGGAGAGTAGGCACTGTGTTGTCACCATTCTCCTTCCCCTCCTTAGCTCCGTCAGCATCCAGGCCACTTACAACCCCAGGATGCATGAGTTCTGTTCATATTTTCCTCTGATATTCACATTTTTGTCTGGACCGGATGACTAACAGTTATCCCCATCAAGATGCTTTGCTGAACTAGGAGCTGAGCTCAGTAGAGATTAATCTAGTAAATCAGGAGTCAGAGAGGCTGAAGAGGGCAAAAACCCATCAAAACATGAAGCAGGGTAATCCTCAACAGAGTAGGAAAATCATGTGTCTTCCAGAAGTTGCTCTGAAATAGTCAGCCACTAAATATTTTTAGAACTGAAAACTGCTTTAATACATCTAACTACAGGATTTCAATAAGGATCGTTGAGTTTTACATAAAAAATAATAGAAAAGAAGATGTTTGCTGGGGTTATATGGGTACTGGGCTAGTGGTTTTACTAAGGTAGGAATGACCGGCCCCCAGTGGATTGAGTAGACCAATGTGTTATTTAGGTTCATAAACACAAAGTAATGAAGCAGACATGATGTGTTGGTCTGCCAGCTTTTTGACTTTACTTTTCAGTCTGTATACCAGACCACAATATTTTGGTACTCTAATAGCTGAATGCACTAAGCTATTAAAGTGAAACTGCCATAACTTACACATCTCTTCTTCAAAAGAATAAAAAACACACAATATTTGTGAGGTACACAGTGTTATGCTATGTTTTGAATAGATCACATAGTTATATTATTTCATATAATTTTCATTTTGATATTATTTTGACGTGTATACAAATATTGTCATGATACACACCCAGTGTTACCCAGAAATTTTGTTTAAAAGGATAAAACCACCACCGTAACAGATACAAGCATGCAAAATCTGAAGGTAATACTACTCAATGCTAGAAGTCTAAACCTCCAAATGCACTCTCTTGAGGCACTTCTAAAAATGGAGAACATCGATATCTGTGCAGTAACTGAGACCTGGTTCAAGGCTCCAGAGAGCACCCCTGCAATACCAGGCTACAATTCTTACCACACTTTTCTGCCACAAAACCAAGACCGAAACACTAAAGGTGGAGGAGTGTCCATATTCACCAAGGATATTCACACCTTCAGGCTAGTTGCCCAACACATTGCCTCTGAAATTTTCCAGGTGCAACTAACACTAGGTAAAACTGCAATCCAAATTGTAGCTTGCTACAGATCCCCCACCATGCCTCAAGATTCTCACTACACCTTTCTAAACATACTGGAAAATATTAAGATACAACCAAACACCCTAATACTGGGTGATTTCAACTACCCTGCCATTAATTGGGAAAACTACTCGAGGTACCAACTCCTTTTCCCAACGGTTCTTGGAATTCATAAATTCCAATGCCCTGGATCAACTAATCCATTGTCCCACCAGGGGCTTCAACATTCTAGACCTGGTCATTACCAACATGGGAGATAGATGCTCCACACCAGTAGTCACCCCCTCATTGGTCAGGTCTGACCATAAGCAAATCACCCTTGACATCCACATCCCACCCCCCAGTAAGGAAACCTCCTTAAAAAACTTCTCCAAAGCCAACTTCATGCTACTGAAGTCAGAAGTGACAAACTTCACAACACCCACGCAGATGGGATCTGGAAGTTTGACTGCAGAATCCTACACTAAGGCACTGTATGAGCACATCCACTCGTACATGAATCGTGCCATCCCAAATAGAACCATGATGCTCTTCTCCAAAAAAAGGAAGCCAATCTGGTGGTTTCCTGCTATAAACAAACTTTACAACAAAAGGAAGAAACTGTTGCAGAAAAGAGGAAAATCCCAGGATGCAAAAAACTCCCTCACCAGCCTCAGTAAGAAACTGAGATCCCTCATAAAATCCTAAAAAGCTAGTTATGAAAATAAAATTGCCAAAGATTCCAAAGACAACCACAAGGCATTCTATAGTTATGTCAAGAATCTAAATGGCAATGCTCAGATCTACTCTGAGCTACAACAGAATGGCATTAAATATACTGATCCCAAGGATATTGCCAATATCCTGGCAGATTGATTTAGTGCTAACTTCACCCCCCTCTCACCCCCTAAAGGGCCCATCTCAATACCAAAAGATTGCCAAATTCAGATAATCACGGCCACACAGGTAGAAACCGCACTCTCCAAAGCTAAGAATACAGCATCCATGGGACCAGATGACATACCAGGCTGTGTACTATATGAACTACAAAGTGAACTGGCACCTCACCTAAGTGTCATGTTTAATCATAGCCTCACCTCAGGCTTCGTGCCCACTGAGTGGCACACAGCTACAGTTATCCCGCTCCACAAGGGAGGATCCACCTTGGATCCCTGGAACTACCATCCCATCAGTCTGACAAGCCTGATCTGCAAGGGCATGGAACGCATTATCATGGAACTTATAAACAAAGACATTGGAAACCTTCAAACACTGGACCCCACCCAGTTTGGGTTTGTGAAGGGCCGATCTTGTCTCTTGAATCTGATTGACTTCTTTGAATCAGTCTCCAGAGCTGTGGACCAGGGTAAGGTGGTCCACATAGCCTATCTGGACCTCGCCAAGGCCTTCGACACCATCCCCCACTCTGGAATCATAGATAAACATACTAATCTGGGAATAAATCCCTACGTCACTCGATGAGTTGCCAACTGGCTTACTGACAGAACCCAGACTGTAAACGTAGCCAACGCCAAATCCAGCTCCAGACAAGTGACAAGTGGAGTACCTCAGGGTTCAGTCCTAGGACCACTGTTGTTTGGCTTCTACTTCTCTGAAGTACAGGCCAACAAAGTTTGCAGATGACTGCAAACTGGGAGCCATTATTGAATCCCCAAATGATGTGGATATTCTACAAAAGGGCCTTACAGAAACAGATGCCTGGTGCCAGAGCCATGGGCTCAAGCTTAATGCCAAGAAATGTATAGTTATCCCCTTTGGAAAAAAACATGTACCCATGAATTACCACATAGGTGGCAGGACACTAAACATTGAAAGTGTGATGAGAGACTTAGGGACACAGGTGGACAGTGGTCTCACTTTCGATAACCACATCGCCACAACAGTCAGGAAATCCTTCTATGTGGCACACCTCATCACTAAGGGCTTGTCATCCAGAAAAAAGGAGGTCATTGTCCCACTGCACTCATCCCTCATTAGACCCATTATAGAGTATAATGCCCCATTTGGTATGTAACTCACAAGACATCTGCAACAGCTGGAAAGGCCACAGACATACCTCGCTAAAAGAATCACAGGCCAAAAGCAGATGCCATATGCTGACCATCTAAAAAAACTCCAGCTATACTCTGTGGCATATCTTCTACTCAGAGGCGATCTCTGCTTAACATACAAGGCCATGTCAAACCCTGAGCTGTTGGACATGCTCCACTTAAAGAAATCTCAATCCCTCAGAGCCACATGCTCCAGGGATCTAAACTTTGCCATCACAATGAACAAAACATGCTGGAGGGATAGATCCCTGACCCAGAGACTCCCCATACTCTGGAATAGACTGCCTAAACAAATTAAGCAGAGCGCCTCATTGGCCATCTTCAAAAGCAACCTTGATGATTGGATGGGAGATAGGAAATTCACCCCAGGGATCATGTCAGTCGCCCTGCCAGACAGGGGTCCAGAGAAGTAAATATTGTGGGAAGAAATAGCCAGGGAATTGTTATGGCTAGGCTTGCATAGGCCATAGGGCCGATAGCCTAGTACCAACCTATGAACCTATGAACCTATGAATAATAGTGATAGTTACCAGAACTCAAAGTAAAATTGCAATTTAATAACTCAGAAATAGGTGCAGGATGCCTAGCAGAAAGGTAGTTAACAGTTTCATCTCGCATCTTAACCTGTACAACTAGCACACCATATTCAGTGCATTATGGGATGGCATCTCAAATTTCAACCTGTACAACAAACATGACAGACTCAGTGCATTATAGGACTAATCATTTGAATCCCCGAATGTTATCAAAGGATCAGTATCTCATAAGTATTTTCAGGGATGTTATGCTATCGAGTGTATAAATTATCAGTATAGACTATGATAAAAGGTGTCTTAATCGATAATACCATATGCTGATGGTGCTGTTATGGCAGAGTAATTTATTAGTAATTATTACCTTTAATAAATTTTATTTATGGAGAAGTTTAGTTCACAACATTTTTATTTTTGGACTCATACCTTCAATTGTACTGTGCCTGAAGAGAAGGGGTAGAAGTCTGAGTTCTCAGTTTATGTGCTAGATAGTCAGTACATATACAATTTAATCAGCAGAGCTGTGACAAAAAAAAAAAAAAAAAAAAATATATATATATATATATATATATATATATATATATTCTCTTTTCCTGTCTTTGCTGAACTAGATTAGTCCAGATTTCAGGTTTTGCTGAATTCCGGACTGTGGTATAGTTTCCTGTGTTGCCCATATCCTTACTTGTATAGGAGGAAGCTTCTCTGTTCACCAGTGATAGTGGGGAGCTTTGAGCAGCCTATCTATCACTGGAGGAGTGGTCTCAGCCCTGAAACTAGTAGCTTATTGGCCGCTCTGGGTCAATTCCTATCTCTTTCAGTTTCCCTGCTTTAGACATGATTTTGTGCATAGCGCAGCATCAGGCAGCGCCGCTTAAACTGGTTTAAACTATTCCCGGCTCCACAAAGTCTGCTCTTCACTTTTTCCCTTAGAACTGTTCTAAATCTCAAAGTAAGCACTCTATTTTCATTCTGAAGCCCTGCAGTTGCTCGTATAAGTAATCTTATAAGTAAGCACTAATAAACTAAAGCACTACACCCTCTTATACTCCCTTTAAGTACTTGGCTCCCTATTGGTCCTTTCTGATCAGTCAAAAAGTAGTTCCTTATACTATTCTGGCATGTCCAAAAGTCAGTTTCGGGTTTACTCTCCAGTTCAGCTGGTAAATCTGAGAATCTTGAGGCAATGTTACAACTGCCTTATGTACACAGACCACCCTCTCCTCCTCCCAACAAGCTCAAATATATGTGAGAGATGCGACTATATAGCCAAACTGGAGGCTGAGCTCTCTCAACCCAATACTGGCGCAGTCAGTCAGGAGGAGAAGGTAACCACACACACCACAAATCCAGTCTCACATAAACCTATCGCAACAGAAAACCAAACACATAAACACACAAAGACATACTTGGAGGCTCTAAATAAAAATCTGCCCAAGCAGCAGAGACCTCCAAAGCAGACATCCAAGCAACCGCTACCCCACAACAATACCCACGTATCACATAGTTCACAAAGTCAGTGTGCCACACAGTCACAGCCCTTAAAGCTAAACAACACACCTAATACACTTGTAGTAGGTGACTTTATTGTCAGACACACTGACGTCCCACTCACCAGACTGAACAAGGAGAAGGTCACTGTAAGCTGCCTGTCGGGTGCCAGGATCCGCCACATAACACAAGCACTCAGGTCACTCCAAAGCAAGTACAAATATGACTCCATCATTGTCCATGCTGGTGTGAATGACCTGAGACGTACCTCCCTGGACTACATGAAAAGAGACATAGAGGAGCTCTCTGATCATGTAGCCTAGGCTGGTATGACCCTGACCTTGAGTAGCATCTTACCCTCACCAAGAATGATGCCACAGTATAAAGACAAAATGATCAATTTTAACAATTGGCTAAAGTATTGGTGTCATTCAAAGGGGATCCAGTGTCTGTCAGCCTGGGATGACATGCTCGACAAGCCACGTTGCTTCGCTAGGGACGGCTTGCACCTGTCACCCTGGGCTTTGAATACTGGCTAAGGCTCTTGCCACCCCATAGTGCCTTTTTAGGCAAGGCTCAAAAGACAAACCCACCTCCATAGACAACACAAAGAAAAGAAACTAAGGGTAATGCTGCTCAACGCCAGAAGTCTAAACCTCAAGATGCATGCACTCGAGGCTCTCTTCAGTATGGAGAATATCGATATCTGTGCAGTAACAGAAACCTGGTTCAAGGCTCCCGAGAGCACCCCAGAACTACCAGGTTATACATCATACCATGCTTTTCGGCCCCAAAACTTGGACCAAACCACAAAAGGAGGGGGAGTATCCATATTCATCAAAGATACCCACACCTCCAGGTTAGTGGCACTGCATGAAGCATCGGAGACCATCCATGTGCAACTAACAGTGGGCAAAACTGCCTTTCAGTTTGTAGCCTGCTACAGACCACTCTCCCAAACCAACAGGACGGCTTTCCTAAGAACACTGGAGAATATGAAGGTCTCTCCAAACACCATTATATTGGGTGACTTCAACTACCCAAACATAGACTGGGAGCACTACTCAAGCCCCAACACCCTCACCCAATGGTTCCTAGAATTTATAAACTCAAATGCTATGGAACAACTGGTCACCACTCCCACAAGAGGGGAAAACATATTGGACCTGATCATCATCAACATGGGGACTCTATGTTCCATACCAGAGGTATACCCCTCATTGGTAAGATCTGACCATAAATTAATCTCACTGGACATCCTTATCCCATCCCCACCCCCAGCCAAGGAAACCACGGTGAAGAACTTCTCAAAAGCAAACTTCACACTTCTCAAAACCGAGGTGGAATCCTTCAAAGCCCCCGGGCAACTGGAAAATACAGCCCAAACTGCAGAATGCTTTACAAACGCTTTCTATGGACACCTACAGGAATGCATGGATCGTGCTATCCCAAATAAAACCAAGACTAATTCCTCCAAAGGCAGGAGACCTGTCTGGTGGACCCCAGCCATAAATAAGCTATACAACAGAAGGAGGAAGCTACTACATGGTACAGCAAAATCCCAAAAAGGGAAGGCATCTCTGATCAGTACTAGCAAGAAACTATGATCCCTCATAAAATCATCTAAGGCCAGCTTCAAAAGAAAAATTGCATAAGATGCTAAAGATAATCACAAGGCCTTCTTTAGTTATGTCAGGAACCTGGGTGGCAACTCCCAGATATGCTCTGAGTTAGTTCAAAATGACAAAAAATACACTGAACTCACAGACATTGCCAACATCCTGGCAGACAGGTTCAGTGCAAACTTCTCCCCCCCCTTCCCCCCCAAAAGAGTAAATGTCTATCCCAACAGAGTGTAGCCTCCCTGACATCACAAATGCACAGGTGAGAGCTGCCCTCTCCAAAGCAAAAAACACAGCATCAATGGGACCGGACGGTGTCCCGGGCTGCGTCTTACATGAACTCCAAGAAGAACTGAACCCTCACATAAAGTCACTGTTCAATCTCAGCCTTACTACAGGATATGTACCCAAGGAATGGCGTACAGCAACAGTGGTCCCACTCCACAAAGGTGGTGCCACAACGGACCCCGGAAACTATCACCTTATAAGCCTGACTAGTTTGGCCTGCAAAGCTATGGAGCGTATCATCATGAAACTCATAAACAAAGACATTGGGAACCTCCAAACACTGGCTCCTACCCAATTTGGCTTTGTTAAGGGCAGATCTTGCCTCTTGAACCTGGTTGACTTCTTTGAAACAGTCACCAAGGCCATAGATGAAGGGAAGGTAGTCCACACAGCCTACCTGGACCTCACAAAAGCCTTCGACACAATACCCCACTCGGGCATCATAAATAAGCTCACCAGCTTAAATATCAACCCCTATGTCACAAGATAGGTTGCAAACTGGCTCAGGGATAGAATCCACATGGTCAGAATTGCAGGTGCCATGTCAGACTCTAAACCAGTTACAAGTGGCATCCCACAAGGCTCAGTCCTGGGACCTCTCTTGTTCGGTATATATTTCTCTGAGGTACAGGCTAACATGGGAGGACTATGGCTGACCAAGTTCGCAAATGACTGCAAACTGGGTGCCATAATCGACTCACTGACTGACACAGGCATCCTCCAAAAGGGTCTCACAGAGACGGATAACTGGTGCCAGAGCCATGGCCTAAAGCTAAATACCAAAAAGAGCATAGTCATCCCCTTTGGGAAAAACAAAGTGCCCACAAATTACCACATAGGTGGTAATCCATTAAGTACAGAAGAAGTAATTAGGGATTTGGGGACCCAAGTAGATAGCCATCTCTCCTTTGACAATCACATTGCCAAAGTGGTTAGAAAGACCTTCTATATAGCCCACCTTATCCGAAAGGGTTCACATCTAGATCAAGAGAGGTCATTGTGCCCCTCTACTCATCACTCATCAGGCCCATAATTGAATACAATGCCCCATTTGGGATGTACCTTACCCAACACCTGCAGCAACTGGAAAGACCCCAAAAGTACCTCACCAAGAGGATCAAGGGACTCAAACAGATACCCTACGCAGTTAGGCTAAAGAAACTCCAGCTTTGCTCAGTTGCTTACTGCCTACTCAGAGGTGATCTGTGCCTGACGTATAAAGCCATGTCCAACCCAGAATTAATGGACATGCTCCACCTCAGGAAATCCAAATCCCTTAGAGCTACATGCTCCAGGGACTTAAACCTCAGCACAGAAATAAATAGGACATGCTGGAGGGACAGATTCATATCCCAGAGGCTCCCCTCACTCTGGAACAAAATCCCAATCCATGTTAGGCAGAGTCCCTCAATGACCCTCTTCAAGAGAAATCTTTATGAGTGGATGGGAGATCGTAGGTTTACCCCTGGGATCTCTTCTGTGTCCCTACTAGACATCCTACTATACAGAGGCACAGTCAACTAATCTAAAAGGGTGGCGAAAGCCAAACACACTCTGGCTAGGCTTATAAATGCCTAGGGCAGATAGCCTAGTACCAACCTATGAACCTATGAACCTATATAAAATGGAGCTCATTGCCAGGATAAATGAAGTCAGTGTGAATGTGTCTGGTGAAGCTGGTCTGCTTAAGTGTGAACCAAGAAAGGCTGAATTAAAGGTAAATTATGTTCCATATGTCTTTACCATATTAAGAAATGTACCATTCCTTATGAAAGTGTGGTGGCCCAGAATTAATCTAGCCATTGCAATGCTTATGTCAAAGTAACATTTCTGTATTGTCCATAAACCATTCTTACAGAAGAGAGCCATTAATATTAATACTCTTTACCACGAGGTCCTTGACAAAAGAGAACATCTAACTTGTGTGACTTTGAAGGTAAAAACTACTTAAAAGTAATAGATTATTACTGTCATGACACTGAGATACTACATATGCTGGTTAAAAACTACTTAATATTACTCTCGTGACATTGAGATACTACACATGCTGACTACAAGTAGCCATTATATAACAACAATGCTCAAGATTTTGTTCACAAAATATGGATCCCATTAAACTGGTCACAAACAGTGGCACACAGTTTGTGTCGACTTAATTCCATTTTGCTGATGACTATGCTCTTGCTCATGCTACATGAAGTCCATAAATCAAAGCAGTTATAAAATTCTTAAGACAACATGATCCTCACAGACCTCTTATGTTACAGCAAGTTACTCCACACAGCGTTACAGGAGTAAGCCTATCTCAGCTAATGCTTAAAAGACAAATAAGGACTAACATGCTAATGTTAAAATTCAAACCTGAGCCAAAAACTATTCCATATAACCTGGTAAGAAAAAAAAGAGGAAGTTTTGTGCAAGGAAATTATGGACAAATTCTACTTTACATAACCTCTAGCTCTCCTTTAACAAGGCAAATCAGTGCCCCTAAAGTTAGGCAGAGAGAGAATATGAAACACCACAGGTGTTGCAGTGTGAAGAAAATGTACCAAGGTAATACACAGTACAATCAAGAGGACGCGCCGTAGTTAGATGCAACCGGAGGCATACCCAAGTAGTTCCTGATCGGCCTCAGA